>NW_026652280.1:5442255-5676420 GCF_009828535.3 Hylobates moloch | reverse complement strand
GCATTTGTTGCTTACTGTAGTAAAAAGGTAAAAAAAAAAAAATGGACTTGTTAATGATTAGCTTTTATTTCACTAGCCAGTTGACCAATTTTGCTCTGTTTTCAAATTCCATATGATGGGGTATTATGCTGAAACTGCTAATATATTGGGTATTTATTGATACTTAGGAATAGTCAGTATTTATAAATATTTAAGAATGTCATGGTCCTTATGTTTTGATGTTTAAAATGTTCACGTTGTTGTATGCTACATAGTGTCTTACTCAAAATTGAAAATAATAAAGGTATTTCTAATAGATGTAGTTTTCATATGTCAGAGTGACTGTAAAGGAATGGAAAGGCTTAGATAAATTACAAATTTCTTTCCCTCTGTGGTTCCATTTCTTCACATGCATTTGCTGCTGGACCCATGTAAACTACCTTAGGTCGTTAGTGCTTCATAGAACTTTTATTCTCAAAAGTCCTTCATTCTTTCATTTGACACATATTTTAGTATTTGCTATGTGCAACCATTACTGTAGATACTTGCAATATATCTGTGAACACTGAAATTACATTCTAGCAGGCAGACACAGATGATAAGCATAAGTAATTAAATTATATAATGCATTAGAAAATGGCAAGTACAGTGGAAAAATAAACAGAGCAAGGTAAGAGAAATAGTAAGGGTAGGCTTCCTTGAGCAGAGACTTGAATGAGGAGAGCACATGGAGTTGTCATCTGAAGGATATGCTTCCCAGGCATAAGGAACAACCTGTGTGTTTGTTTGCAAAATGTTTCCGGGGGAGCCCAGGCTAGAGTAAAAGGAGCAGAGAGGAGGATTCGCTTTACCCTGACTGAAATGGGGTTGAGGCCAAAGAAGTGAAGTGATCTGACTTAGGTTTCAAGAGGACCTTTCTGGCTGCTGTGTTATGAATAGACTTGGGGTGGGGGTGGGTGTGAGAAGAAACAGGGACACCAGTTAAGAATCCAAGAAGTGGCTGGGTGCAGTGGCTCACGCCTGTAATCCCAGCACTTTGGGAGGCCAAGGTGGGCAGATCACAAGGTCAGGAGATCAAGACCATCCTGGCCAACATGGTGAAACACCGTCTCTACTAAAAATACAAAAATTATCTGGGTGTGGTGGCACATGCCTGTAATCCCAGCTACTAGAGAGGCTGAGGCAGGAGAATCACTTGAACCTGGGAATTGGAGGTTGCAGTGAGCCAAGATCACCACTGCACTCCAGCCTGGTGACAGAGCAAGACTCCGTCTCAAAAAAAAAAAAAAAATCCAAGAATCAGATGGCAATGATGGCTTGCACCACTGTGGTAGAAGCAGAGGGTATGAGAAGTGGGGATTCTGAAGGGTAGAGCCCACTGACTTGGGGATTTGAGAGAAGGGTGTCTAAGATGGCACCAAAATTATTGGCTCACTTGGAAGCATGGGGTTATCATCAACTGCGATGAGAAGGAGTGGGTTTTGGAGTAAGAAGAGGACTGGGAATTGACCATGGGGTTTCACACATGGGGACCACTGTTACCCTGAGGAGCAGTTTCCGTGGAGTGATGTAGAAGCCCGACTGGAGTGGATCTAAGAGAGAAGCGAGACCAGAATTGGAAATCGCAAGAAGAGACAGCTCCTTAGAGAAGAGTCATCAGTGGACTTCTCTAAATCCTTATTTTCACTTTCCCCTAAATATCATTGCTTTTGATTATTTCCTTCTTTAAATGCTGTTCTCCCATGGCCTATGTTTTAGCCTTACATCTCTGGGTGCATTCTTTCAATCTCCTTTACTGACTGGCATTAAGTACCCCAGGTACCTTGAAGGAAGAACACATTTGGGTCACAGGAGAAATGGGGAGAAGGCCATTCCAAAGAGAAAGACTACAATGAGCAGAGGCATGAAGATGCATGTGTTTAGGGAGCAGTGGATGCCAATTCTGGTGTGTTTAGCATGAGCTTCGTGTTGGGAGCGGAATGACTGCAGATGAAACTGGAAGATTGTCCCGGGCCAGGGCCATGAAGTCATCCGGAGACTTTCAGAAAACAAATCCAGAGGGCGGAGATAGAAAATCACCCCAGGGACAGACCCAGAAATGGCAGCTCCTGGAAAGCTGAGAGCACCGTGTGCTATAGAGGTGGAGGCAGAGATGAAGCTGCATTTTCAAGCTTGAGTCGCTGCAAGGAGAGTATTGCTTCTTAAAAACAGAAAATGAAGGCATGGTAGGAAACAATGCTAGCAGATAGATGCCTTGTTTATGTGTTACAAACTGGGTTCGTGGCATTAGTGGAAGACCCTGGCAAAGGTAACCAATCGCTGAGATTGAATATCAGGAACTGACAGCATTTGGGGAGTCATCCACATAGACATGTCAGCTGCAGGTGTGTGTGCGAGTGCAGGGAGTGAAGCGCAACTGATGCTGGCAGAGTGGGGAGGGAGGAAGGAGGACGGAGACAGTTGGCTCGAGTCAGAAAGCAGAGGTTAGGTCAGGGAGGCCGGAGAGAAGGGAGCGTCTGCAGCCCATGTGTCAAGTGCGGTGAAAAGTCCAGGAAAAGGACTTGAGAAGAGATGAGGAGACTTAGTGTCTGAGGGAGTCCGGATGGCCGCCACAATCCAAACTCAGATCCTGAAGACATGAGAGGTGGTCGGGCATGGAGGAGATGAGTGTCCGAGGCCTCTATGAGAAGCTTGGCTGTGAGGCAGCACAAAGAAAGATCAAAGGAATCTTTATGATGTGAAGCAAATGGATAGACACTTTATTATATAATTTATAATTATATTTATATATCTCATAATTTATAATTATATTTATATATCATATAATTTATAATTATATTTATATATCGTGTAATTTATAATTATATTTATATATCGTGTAATTTATAATTATATTTATATATCATGTAATTTATAATTATATTTATATATCGTGTAATTTATAATTATATTTATATATCGTGTAATTTATAATTATATAATTATGTATTATGTAATTTATAATTATATAATTATGTATTATGTAATTTATAATTATACATTATGTAATTTATAATTATAATTTATATAATTTAGCCAGGAAATTCAAAAATACCTAGTAAGAATATAAAAATAGGTAGGATTTTTCCATTTTAACCTTTTCCCCTATGATTTTTTAAATCCAGGGAATCTGCTACCACTTAATATCAACAGAAGAAAACTCATAAATAGTCATCTTAGTTTATTGAAGAGTAATATGACTGAATTTTTTAAATATTACATATATTTTTACTCTTGTTTTCTGCAGTAAAATTTTTTCTAATTTCCATAAAAAATAAAATGCATTAATGTTTTATTGTATTCCACAAAGATCATCCTGATTACTAATATATATTCATTGTACTATGAAATCCCTGAATTTAAAAATGTCCCCCTGAAACATTTTGCTATTTGCATTCAAAGATTATATATTATACACTTTGATACTATGAAATTATATAGCGAGTATACACACAATATTTTAAATTTTGTTTCACTAGCTTCTTTCCAAAGCATCGAAAGGAATTATTTCCACTCAACAGCCTGTATTCCTTGTATAAGAAGTACAAATCTGCAATCATCCTCAAGGAGAAAACTGGCAAAACATAATTGTTGTGTGGTTTATTCCGTATCTACTTCACCACTAAAATAATTTTGAAATAAAATCTTCAAATCTCTGAAGAACATGAGTTAAGCTGCCTTAAAATAAAGTCCTGGGTCAGTGCTTAGAGGGAACATACATCAGTATAATCATTTAGCTAAAATGAATAACATAATGGAATTTTATAAACAAACTGTTTGAACCATTACGAAGTCTTTTTTTTATTCTCCTGATAACTCACAGAACAATAAAGTTTTATTTCTGAGAATAAAAATTTTATATAGATTTTCAAATTCATTTCTAGTTCTGCTGTTTACCAATATTGCCATACTGAAACAAATAAGCATATTAAGGAATATATAAATATATTAAGCAAAGAGAATCTCACTACCTTCTTTTCCTCTTTAGTTCTAAACTCTTGTTTTGGTCTGAATCAGAACTTGAAAACTAATAGCTTTTTTGCTGGGGCCAATGGCAGCCTAGGTTGTTCAAATTTGCCTCTCATGGACAACAGCTCATCATGCTGGGTTAATTTTTTAAAGTTTATAGAAACGTCAAAGAACCAAAATAATATAAGGAATTACCTGTCTAAAACCAGAAAGGTAAGCAGAAACCAAAATGAATTTTGCTCTGAGAAGATTTGATAACCCAGATTTGAAGCTGAGCTGCAGTTTTGATGATGCCGAGGAGTGAGGGGAACAGAAACAGAGAAGTCCAGGGCCCACCAAAGCTGGGAGTCTCCCCAGAGCTGCCCGCCAATCCCAGCTGCACACACATTTTGCTGGGTCCCTGCAGGGCTGTACCCTCAGAGTAAACCTAAGCCACAAGTCACCAGTTCCACTCCCTCCACCTGCAGGGCACCGTGGAGGCCTATTGCCTTGGTGCTGAATAAAGTAGGGGAAAAGCACCCCTGAAAAGACCCCCTCACCATCCCTGGTGGATTTCAGCCTATATTCATATCACCAACGTGATCCAGGAAACCTCAAACCAAGAATTTAGTTTAAAATAACATCAGAAATATCAAAAACTTCAGGGAGAAAAATGAAACTTTATTGAATGGCATTAAAGGAAATCAAAGTAAATGGAGAACTCTGTTACGTTCATAGATTATTCTTGGAGATGTGGATGTAACTCATTCCAGAGATGAGAGTGAGCAAGGAGAGTGTTTATTAGCAAACAGGTGGCACTTTTTCCTGCTGAACCTAAACTGTCAGCTGCTATCTTGGCAGTGTGAGACTGGGATCAACACAAAAAAAGATGATAACTCGTCCCAGTGATGTCTGAGTCCCAGTCAAACAGTGCTTGAAGCCAGCTCTTCAGTCTTGGGGTCAAAAAATTTCCCTTTGCTTTTGAGCTGGTTCATGTTGGGTATTATTGATCCTTGTGACTCAAGAAGTCATAATCAGTACACACCCTAATTATAAAGAGTTTATACAGAAAAATGTAAAGAAGGAAATTAAAAATCATCACCCCAAATGTCACCACCCCAAAATAATCATTGTCAACATATTGGCATTCTTCCCTCTAGATGGTCATGGGTATGTGTATAAACCTATATTTATTCTTACAAAATTCCCATCATACTGCCTGTTTTGTACCCTGATTTGTTTCAGTTAACATTGTTTTATATAACCCTCATTTGTTGAATATGCTTCAAAAAATTATTTTAAGAAATGTATAAGTTTTCATTATGTGAATATGCCAAAACATAGTCATTGTTTTCTTATTATCCTACTCTTTTTTATTTTTTTATTTTTTTTGTAGAGACGGAGTCTCACTCTGTCGCCCAGGCTGGAGTGCAGTAGCGCGATCTTGGCTCACTGCAACCTCCACCTCCCGGATTTGAGCAATTCTCCTCCCTCAGCCTACCGAGTAGCTGGGACTACAGGCGCACACCGCCACACCCGGCTAATTTCTTTGTATTTTAGTAGAGACAGGGTTTCACTGTGTTGCCCAGGCTGGTCTCAAACTCCTGACTGAGCTCAGGCAATCCACCCACCTCAGCCTCCCAAAGGGCTGGGATTACAGGCATGATATCCTACTCTTTTAAAGTAGCTATTGAGTTTGAAAACTACCCCATTAGCAGAAATGTAGTAAAACATTTTTGACTCCTGGGACTCTATCCTATTATGAGCATTGAGGATACAGAAATAAAAATCCCCATAGTCAAAGTGCGCCTCGTGGGTTAGGGACCAGCCATTCTGACTCGAATGAAACCCGCGCCATCTGTGTAGGGAGAAGCACAGGGTCTGTGTCCACTGTCTACATGACCCTTCTTTTATATCTGCTATTGCTAGGAAAAAACTAGGAATAATTATACAACCTTACTAGGTGAATCCTTTATTAAAAAAAAATATAGTGATAACTACTTTAGCCAATAGCGTTTCATCATAGTGGCAAATTAATGAGCTTACAGCAACTAAGATCTACTAGAATTCTTTCTACTTTGAAAAGCTAACAAAAAAAGAAATACAAACTAAGTAAAATACACCACCTTTAGAAATTTTTTTAATGATAATTTGTAGTTAGGAAATAGAGTTTATATAATTTGCAGGTACTCATCTTGACCCTGAATTTTTTTATTTCTATTTTTATTCTATGAAACATTTTAAAATTTGTACAGTTGCTTTTCAAGGTCACAAAAATATAGCTTTTTGATCAGTATTATTTATAACAAATTCTGAAAAAATACATATAATAATATGTTAAGTTGTACTATATTTTATAATTAAAGGCATTTTCACTACAACTATCCGTTGTTATTCCTCATAATATCTTGAGGTTATTATTTTCATTGATGAGATGAAAAAAATTGATGTGGAAAGAATTTATAAAATGTGCTCAAAGTCATACAACTAACTATGTGATAATGCTAAGGCTGGAACCCAGGTTTTCAGACTGTTAGATTTTTACTTTTAGATGGCTATGGCTCCTGACCTTCTAAAAGGGTGACATTCACAAAAACGTAAATTAGCCTTTCCTGAGCCAAGTAAAGAATAAGAATCCGGGGCTGGACGCGGTGGCTCACGCCTGTAATCCCAGCACTTTGGGAGGCCAAGGAGGACGGATCACAAGGTCAGGAGATCAAGACCATCCTGGCTAACACAGTGAAACCCCGTCTCTGCTAAAAATACAAAATATTAGCCAGGCTCGGTGGCGGGTGCCTGTAGTCCCAGCTACTGGGGAGGCTGAGGCAGGAGAATGGCGCGAACCCGGGAGGTGGAGCTTGCAGTGAGCCAAGATGGCTCCACTGCACTCCAGCCTGGATGACAGAGTGAGACTCTTGTCTCAAAAAAAAAAAAAAAAAAAAAAAAAAAGAAAAGAAAAGAAGAATCCATCCTTGAATGTGGGAAGTTGCAGGGCAGTTCTGAAGATGAAGCTTTCAGCCACCCTGCGGACCCTGGAACTTCCTTCCTGCTCTTTCTCCTCCTCTGGTAAGAATGGGTGAAATATAAGAGTTCTACTAATCCAGAGTGTAATTAACCTCCACTGCGTCCCTCTTGAGAAGCACAAGTTCTGGCCAGCCAACAAGTGGTCTATTTAAAGCAAGAAAAATAAAGGGTGAAAAATGGAAAGGGGCCTCCACTGTCCAAGCTGCTATCCAACGAGCTGAGCTCCTTTTGCCCTGGAGTGGGGGGCTCCTGTTCTTGTTATTGATAAGTTCTGACCGTCTTTTGGACAGCCACTTGCAGGGGAGAGATCCAGCACAATTCCAAGGAAATGTGTTTCCTTTTTTGGAAGTTTAGAAAGTGGAACAAGAAATGATTTGTCTTCCAGATCCATCACTTATGTAGGAAAATGTGTCTATTAATAAGCAAATTCTTTACAAAATGGAAATCACTTCATATAACTGGTAAGACTATAAAATGCTTTCCTGAGATAGTATTGCAATTTTTAACTTCTGAGTGAATTGAAAAGTCCTGGAAATAAACAGAATTTTCAGAAAATGTGGTTGCCAACATACGCCCAGAGCTTAGTAGAACTAGATCGTAAGCCTCACATATGACCTGCTATGGCATGAAATGTAATGTAATCATAGGAGGCTATTGGAGAAGTTCATACTATAAATGGTTAGTGATAAGAACGCTATAAATGGTTAGTGATAAGAACGCGAATTAAACTGTGATCTTAGGTCTGCAGCTGGCTTGCATGGCTTTTACTTTTGGGGCCTCTTTTTAAAAAAATCAACCCATGTGAGTTCCAGAAAATAACAATAGCTCATACTCTCTGTTTCCAATTTAGTTTAATTTAATAGATACTCACATAATGAAGATGCTGAGAGAGACCCAAGGACAAAGAGCAGTGAAGGAAGCTCCATGATGGAGCTACCTGTGACCCACGAGAATCTAAGGTATTACTATTTTATGTGTCTTCTTCAGGATTAAGTAGAGAACAAGAGTACACCAGAAAACTATTCCTTTCCTCACTCGAAAAGCAAATGCAAGTTGTTATACTGCGCAATAGGAAGCACTATGAAGAAATAGCCAGGACCTAGCATATCTTCAATTTTAAAGGGAGGAGGGGGAAATGCCCCCCTCCAAAAAATAAGTGACTCAGAAAAGCAGCAGATAGTCACCAAAAAGTTTGATTGTTTAGGAATGGATGGGGGAACAGAATTCACAGCTATAGTCAGTATTGAAAACGGGAAATGTGGATAGATGGGAGGCAGAGTCCACCCAGCATCTTATTAATCCCAGCAGGATTACTGTGGGCCTCCAGGATGGCTCCCATGGAGTCCCGCCTTCCTCTGCATGTGGCCTGTGTCATCTGTTCCCATAGCCAAGCCTCAATCAAATCCCTGGCCCACAGAAACTGCAAGGGATAAATATGCACGGCTGTTTTTGGCTACTGGATGTTGGGGTTAATTTGTTACACGGCAACAGATAACTAACACAGTGGTGCAGTGTAGGAACAAGGTCAAGAATGAGGGGTTGCGGCCGGGTGCGGTGGCTCACGCTTGTAATCCCAGCACTTTGGGAGGCCGAGGCGGGCGGATCACGAGGTCAGGAGATCGAGACCATGGTGAAACCCCGTCTCTACTAAAAATACAAAAAATTAGCCGGGCTTGGTGGCGGGCGCCTGTAGTCCCAGCTACTCGGAGAGGCTGAGGAAGGAGAATGGCGTGAACCCGGGAGGCGGAGCTTGCAGTGAACCGAGATTGCACCACTGCACTCTAGCCTGGGCGACAGAGCAAGACTCCGTCTCAAAAAAAAAAAAAAAAAGAATGAGGGGTTGCAAGCAAAATGGCTAGGTAAGCCCTTGAGAACAGTCATATGAAAAATATGAGAAAATGTCTGGCAAATCAGACTGTGCAAATTAGACTGGGCTCGCTCTCACCTCACTTTGCGTAGGAGGAGAACAAAGCTCTGAAGCCTTACTACCCAAAACAGATTCCTCAGAAACTCTGGGGAAACCTGTATTCTTACCAAGTCCACCCACTCCATGGGAAACACTGATCTAACTGTTATCTCAAGATTGGGAAATGACAAAATGCCAGGGCTTCTTTCCCCAGTTAACTCCCCCCAGTGTTGCTAACATACACGAGCCTGGTCAACCTGAGTCAGGGTTAGGTGCCCCCTTCCCAGTATCCTGTCTTTTCCCTTTCACGGGACTTTCTTGGTTTTGTAATTTCCCTTTTACTTCTCTCTGGGCTGTGCTGGGCTCCTAAGCCAGTCCTGGGAGGCAGGGGCCATGTGGCATTGCCATGCCTGGCAGCCTGGAAAGAAAGCCAAGGCTGTGAGAGGCAAGGTGACCTCTGCCTGAGGTCAGTTCAGCAGGCCAGTGACACACAGAGCAAGAATCGGATCTTTCAATGCTTAGCGCAGCACTCTCCCTGCTAAGCCACACAGTGTGTTTCTACTTTCAAGAAGTGTTTAAAAACACGTGATCTAGACCGGGCACGGTGGCTCACGCCTGTAATCCCAGCACTTTGGGAGGCCAAGGTGGGCAGATCACCTGAGGTCAGGAGTTCGAGGCCAGCCTGGCTGCCATGGTGAAACCCCATCTCTACTAAACATACAAGAATTAGCCAGGCGTGGTGGCAGGGGCCTGTAATCCCAGCTACTCGGGAGGCTGAGGCAGGAGAATCGCTTGAACACAGGAGGCAGAGGTTGCGGTGAGTGGATATCGCGCCACTGCACTCCAGCCTGGGTGACGAAGCGAGACTCCATCTCAAAAAATAAAAAATTTAAAAAAAAATTTTTTTAAATGCAAAAATTAGCCGGGCATAGTGATGTATGCCTGTAATCCCTGCTCCTTGGGAGACTGAGGCAGGAAAATTGCTTGAAGCCGGGAGGTGGAGGTTTCAGTGAGCCGAGATCATGCCGCTGCACTCCAGCCTGGGTGACAAGGGTGAAACTCCGTCTCAAAAAACGAAACAAACAGAAAAATGTGATTGAAAGGAAGGACCTAGAAGGCATGTCCACATGGTCATTTTCATGGGTGTCAGCAGTCCCCGCTGTATGTACATACAACTCCTTTGAAAATCTTTCTTCAGATTAGTAGCTCTCCGTCTTTTCTGTCCGTCCCTGTTCCCATGTAAGCTCATTTCTCACTTCACTCAGGGGTGACCGAGGCTTTGAGGGCAGTGCCTGGAGCTGATCTATTTGAAAAGCCCCTCCTGAAGTTAGTGGTGTAGTCAGGGAGTGCCTTCCCCGCTTCTCCTCTGTTGTCCTTGGGAATCACTCTTAATTGACTTGGGCCAGTGCCCTGAAATCTTCCTAGTTTACAGCACTGAGAACTTTTTGAGAAACAAGCGTAAATGCTCCTCAGTTATCAGCAGAGAGGCTTGGCCCTCAGAGATTGTGATCAAGGGTCCAAAGTCCATCGACTTGTAACACATTTTCCTGCCAATCCCCAGTCCCCAGCCAGGCAGTTGTTTTGCAGGCGGGGAAGCCGGGGGACTGACAGAGTCCTCGACGCACGTGGCCATGTGATCCACTGCCTCAGAAGGTCCCCAGGAAATTTGGTAAACTTGCTACAGCTCCCAGTGTAAATGACAGCTAATGGTTACAACTGAGATTTTTATGGCATATCTATAAAACGAGGAACTTTTATATATTGTAAAATTGAGTAAGCTTGGTATTTCCCAGAGCAATAAATTCAGGCATTTTCCTTCCAAGAACTTTAGGACTTTGTAATCCAAAGTAAACCACACTATGTACAAGGCTGCTGAGATGAAACAAAGGAAAGTATTTTTAGTTATATTTCTCTTTAACCAGATTTACCACACTTCATTACTTTGCTGCCTACTATTGCTCTGTGGTCCCTAAGGAAATAAGTAGATGAAATTGGGAATAAAAACAACATAAAGGAGGATATTCAATACCCCAGGTTGCATATACTCAGTCGGGTCACACAATGATTAAATTTAGCTCTATTTAACCTGATTTCAAGTGCAGTTCAATTATGGGGCTATGAGAAACAGAATACTTGCTCTAAATTATCAGAAAATATTTATATTGAAACATATGGTTTTGAGTTTCCCTGCTGGATAGGAATGCTAACACACAGCAGGCAGGTTCTACTTTCAGAGATCACTGAACACAGCATTTGCCATCAACTTCACGACTTTATTTGGCCAAGGAGAACATCAACCAGCACTCCTCGCCGCTCACCTCTTCACACACCTGTGTACACACACACACCTGCCCTATCTGGAGCATCTCGACCCTGTCGTGACTAGGAAAGAGTATAGGTTTCCATTGTCTTATGGGAACCGTGACATTTTGACAGGCAGCTCCATTTAGATTTAGTCCTCCAAAATTTTGCCAACCTTGAATGCGTTGTCACTTTGTTTGGAGAGAGGCTCCAAATTGTGGAAAATCTGTGTAGGTCAAGAGAAAGAATTTTCAGACACTTAAAGCTCATGATATAACCAGGCTGTGTAATTTCTTCCCGGGGAATGGGAGGGGTGGGGTTTCCAAATCAGACTGGTTCTCTCTTGCCTGAAGTGGTTTTAATTAACTAGTAATTCTGCAAGGAGAGTATGGAGATGCCCCAGATGTCCCCTCAAGATTCCATCAAGCCTGCCTGCGGTTGACTGAGTCACAGGACACAGAACAGAAAGGGATCGTCCTCCTTGTGGGCCCAGGGCCTTCACTTGGCAGCGAAGGAGCTGAAATATGAGGATGCTATGCAGTTCCCACTCACGCAATGATTATGAGCAAATACCACTATGTCACTTTGTATATTTCCATCTTCCCCTTGTTTCTTTTTAAAAAATTTTATTGTGAAGAATATCATGGATTCAAAAGAGTTCATGCAGTCATATGCACAACTGAAAGAATAATAGTGGATAATAATGAAACAGAGACCTTGCACTCTCACCCAGGCTGAGAGACAGACCACCGCAGGAACTTCAGAAGCCTCCTAAGGGCTCTTCCAGGGGTCGCCCTTGCTTTTCTTTAGAGTTTCACCACTGATGTATCCATCTCTCTACAGTACATCGGAATGTCATCTAAATGGACTCAATACTGTATGTGTTTTTCTGTGACTTTTTTCTTTTTCTCAACATTATGTTTTGAGGTTCAGCCATGTCAATGCCTCAGTTGTAGTTTATCCATTTTCCTTTAGATATACAATCTCATCATATGAATCTACCATAATTTATCTAGTCCACTATTGAAGGAATTTGGATCATTCCCAGTTGTCATTTACATTTGTTTGTTTTTGTTTGTGTGTGATTTGCATATGTGTAAGTTTCTCTGGACCCTAGAGGTGAAAGTGAAGGGAGGGCCACCTTTAAATTGAAGTGGCATTTGAGCCGAGTCCCCAGTAGTAAGAAAGAGCCAGCCACATGAACACAGCAGAGTGTTCCAAATAGGAGCGACGCATGCCAAGGCTGCGGTGAGAAGCTTGGGGTGCTAGAGGAAGAGCAAGAAGGCCCAAGTGGCCAGTGCATCGGGAGCCCATGGGAAAGCCGTAGAGATGAGATCTAAAAGGCAGACAGACGCAAGATCACGCAGACCAGTCAAGGCTGGATGCAGTGAGTGGAGTACAGGGGCTATTCTGGGTGACATGTAGAGAACAGATTATACATGTACAAAACAGAAGGCAGGAGGGCCATTAGGAGGCTGTTGAAATAATCCAGGCAACATGCAGTGGTGGCTTAGATAAGATGAGCTGGAGGTGGAGAGATGAGAACGAACACAATTTTTTGGAGAGAGAGAAATGCATTTGTTGCTGGCTTGGATGTGACGGGTGAAAAAAAGAGAGCAATTGAGCTTGAGTCCTGCATTCCTGCCTTGAGAAACCAGGTGACTGCCGCGGTGGGTACTGGAGATGCGGAAGGCTAGGGGAAAGACAGAGGTATGAGGAAAATAAAACTTTTGTGTTAGTGATGTTAGGTTTGAGATGCATAATAGACACCCAGAGAGTACCTCTGAGAAAGGTCTGGGTTGGAGAAATCAGCTTGGCATCATCAGCAGATCACTGGTAGTTAAAGCCATGGGAGAAAATAAGATTACCCTGGGAATGTCTAAAAAGAAGAGGTCCAAAAGGAAACCCTAAAGTACCCTCAACAGTTTTTTTTTTTTTTTTTTTTTTTGCTCTGTCGCCCAGGCTGGAGTGCAGTGGCGCGATCTCGGCTCACTGCAAGCTCCGCCTCCCGGGTTCACGCCATTCTCCTGCCTCAGCCTCTCCAACTAGCTGGGACTACAGGCGCCCGCCACCACACCCGGCTAATTTTTTTGTATTTTTAGTAGAGACAGGGTTTCACCGTGGTCTCGATCTCCTGACCTCGTGATCCGCCCGCCTCAGCCTCCCAAAGTGCTGGGATTACAAGCGTGAGCCACCGCGCCCGGCTCCCTCAACAGTTTTTAGACAAGATGAGGGAGAAAAGCCAGCAGAGGATGCAGGGGTGAGAGGAGGGGCAAAAGGGTTGGGGTGACAGAAGCCAGGAGCTGAGAGTGTGTCCGGAAGGAGGGTTTGCTCTACTGAATGCTGTCAACGGGCTAGAGAAGATGAGGACAGAGGTGTGGATCTGATCAGCCATGGTTGGTAACCTGGCAGAAAGCAGTTTTATTTCAGGGGTAGAGGACATACTTGGTCAGCGTGCATGGGAGTGAATACTGGGTAAGGAAGTGGGGACTGTAACCAAGATCAGATCTTCCCATAGTAAGTATAGCTTTCAAGGGAGCCAGAGATATCAGGGTAAAGCTGGAGGGGAATGCAGGGTGAGAGGAGGGCTTTTGTTCATTTATGATGGAAGCTATTAGAGAATGTGTGTGCAGATGGGAAGAATTCGTGGGAGAGGGAGACATTGATGGAGCAGGAGAGAACGTAACTAACTGCAGGAATGAGGTGCTTGAGAAAGCAAAAGATGACCCAGAACACAAGAGGAGAATGTGACCTGCGATTCAAGCCGAGATGCTCACACAGAGTAATTTATATTAGTAAAAAAGTAGGAGCAACCTAAATGTGCAACAATAGAAAAATCGTTGTTTAAATAGTTATAGCATATCCACAAAATAGAAAGTTATAAAAATTATTTTTCCTTTTTCTGAGACAGAGTCTTGCTCTGTGGCCCAGGCTGGATTGCAACGGTGTGATCTTGGCTCACTGCAACCTCTGCCTCCTGGGTTCAGATGATTCTCCGGCCTCAGCCTCCCGAGTAGCTGGGATTACAGGCACTCGCCACCATGCCCAGATAATTTTTGTATTTTTAGTAGAGATGGGGTTTCATCATGGTGGCCAGGCTGGTCTCGAACTCCTGACCTCGTGATCTGCCTGCCTCGGCTTCCCAAAGTGCTGGGATTACAGGCGTGAGCCACCATGCCTGGTCAAAAATCACTTTTTTGGGTTATGATGTATGTGAAAAAAGTAATGTACAAAAAAATTCTAATTTTGAAAAGAAAAATACACATCTGTCTGTACATGTACAAAAAGTTGTGAAAAGAAATGCATGAAGACATTACCAATGGGCTGGGCGCAGTGGCTCACGCCTGTATTCCCAGCACTTTGGGAGGCCGAGGTGGGCAGATCATTTGAGGTCAGGAGTTTGAGACTAGCTTGACCAACATGGTGAAACCCCGCCTCTACTAAAAATACAAAAATTAGCCCAGCATGGTGGTGGGGACCTATAATCCCAGCAACTTGGGAGGCTGAGGCAGGAGAATTGCTTGAACCCGGGAGGCGGAGGCTGCAGTGAGTCAAGATCATGTCATTCCCCTCAAGCCTGGGCAACAGAGCAAGACTCTGTCTCAAAAAAAAAAAAAAAAAAAAGACATTACCAGTGGTTATTTTGTGTATTATTTTGGGTGACCCATTTTTAAATACTTTTAAAAAGTGTCCAAATTTTCCATAATGAATATGAATTATTTGTATTATCAAGGAAAAAAATCATTCATATTATTGTTTTTTTAAAAAAGGTGGTACGAGGCACAGCATTTTGTCATCAAGCCAGATAGCTATTTCCTTTTGTTTGATATGTGCAAAGATACCACAGGAGTGATAGTGTTAAATTTAGATTAATTCCACTTTGATTTTCTTGTCTTATTCTTACCTTAACTGTTTTATCTCTTTTGTGGCTTTAGGCCTGTTTCACTCAGAGACGTCACATTATGGCCTGTGCTCTTTCTAGGGCACTAGGTAAGCATCCACATCCTTTTGAACATGCGAAGCTAATACATATGTAACAAACCTGCACGTTGTGAACATGTACCCTAAAACTTAAAGTATAATTTAAAAAAAAAAAAAAGTAAATAGTCCAGCCAGAAAAGCCTAACAGGAACCTGCCAGATAACTTCACCCCAGTACCGCTCATTAAAGGGGGATGACTAAATGGGAGGACCCTGTACACTTCCAGGGAATCCCAATAACATATTTAACTGAGAAATGACAGTTTTAAGTCACTGAAGCCACAAAAGCAGATCTGTTTTCTCAATGAGAATATTTGAGTAACTACTTGAGCCGGGATAAGTGGCTTCTCAGGAACCTCATGAGCCCCTGACAGAATTCAGGGCTGTTATTAAAAAAGAAAGACAAATGGATGCTGGGAGATGCCCAATGTTGACTGCAAACTGTAATCCAGGAATGCTGATCTTCTCTACCTGTAACCACAAACTCAGTGGTCATATGTCCACTAAAATAGGCTTTCATTCATTTGTCAAATAGATATTAAGCACTCGATAAATGCCAGAAACTGTGCAAGGGGACAGATACACAATCCGATATATGAGACGAGACCCAGCTGCTGGGGAAGACAGACAATTAAAGAAATCACAAGCATAGGTTAAATGCCACTACAAAGGAAGTACAATGAGCTAGAACGGAAGCATACAGCAGGACCCAGGCTTCCAGAAAGAAGAGAAATTCCATGGGTGGGAATTAGCAGGGTGAATTGGAAATAAAAGAGTGATCAGGCAAGGAAAATGTGTGTGAGATGACCCGGAGAAGACCATGAGAGCTTTAAGGAACTAGAGACATCAGTAAGGCTGAAGTGCAAGGAGAAAGTAGTGGTGAGAGGTGCAGCTGACAAGAAAGCACTGGGGATTTGGGATTGGAGATAACTTAAGATAGGGGGATCAGGAGGCTGTGACAGCAGGACAGAGGGAAGGAAACTGATTAAGAGTTATTTAGGAAGTACAATTGACAGGACTTACTATTAACTGAATATGGTAAAAGCTTAGATGACTGACCTTAGACTTCTCTTTGCCAATAAAAGCATGAAATGCTATAAGTATTCCTCAAATCACTGCTTTAGCTATATCTCACAATTTTGACATGTTATATTTTCATTTTCATTCAGTTTAAAATACTTTCCTATTTCCATTTAGAAGCTTATTAATTTCCAAATATTTGTGGCTTTTCCATATATTATATCTTTCTCTTATTGCTATTTAGTTTCATTCCACTGTGGTTACTATTTTAAATTTATGTAAGCTTATTTTATAGCTTACATGATCTGGTATAGAGAATGTTTTACGAGCACTTATGAAAAATATGGATTCTGCTATTGTTGAGTAAAGCCATCTACAAATGTCAGTGAGGTCAATTGATTAATACTGTGTTCGAGTCTTCTATATCCTTACTGGTTTTTTATCTACTTGTTCTATAAATTATTCAGAAATTAGTTTGATTCTCTTGAGGTTTACTTATAAGCTTTTTTTGGGCCTAGAGTAGCCTTTATTCCAGGACTGATTTGACTCCTCTTCTAAGTCATGGCCTTTCTGGGGCTTGTTCTAAATGCCCCATATGTTCAGTGAGGTCTCTTTCTGGCTGGAGCGAACTTGAGTGATTTTTGGCTTTGCAATTTTAGGGAATTGTTCATTTTAGAACTCCTTGCCGGGTGCAGTGGCTCATGCCTGTAATCCCAGTGCTTTGGGAGGCTGAGGCTGGCAGATCACTTGAGGCCAGGAGTTTGAGACCAGCCTGGCCAGCATGGTGAGACTTCATCTCTACTAAAAATACAAAAATTAGCTGGGTGTGGTGGTGGGTGCCTGTAATCCCAGCTACTCAAAAGGATAAGGCACAAGAATCACTTGAACATGGGAGGTAGAGGTTGCAATGAGTCGAGATCATGCCACTGCACTCCAGCCTGGGCGACAGAGTGAGTGAGACTCCATCTCAAAAAAAGAAAAAAAAAGAACTCCTCATAATTACTCTTTCACCAGAAGCTTTTCTTATCTGGCCTTATATTTCTATAGACTTGTGTTTTAAAAAGATTCCATGAACTCCTGTGCAGATTTCTGGAGTACTTTTATCTGTGTAGCCCCTTCCCTTGAGAACTCTGCCTCACAGGTTCTTGACAGAGCCGCTTGGCCTTCCCCATCTCTGATCTCTGTCTCTTCAGCTCTGTGAAGCTGCCTCACTTTTTTGGAGTTCTCCCTCCCTGGGCTGTAGCCCAGGACTTACCTCTAGGCAGAAAGGCCAGCTGATGGCAGGGCTCACCTTGTTTTCTTCCTTTTTCTCAGGAATCACAGTCTTGTTTTGCCCTATATCCAAATAGTTACTTTCTATATTTTATCCTTTTTTTTATAGTTGCTTACAGGGGGAGGGAGATCACAGGCATCTTTCTCCCTCATGGCCAGAAGCATGAGATCATTAGCAGATCATTAATGAGATCCAGAGACGACGGAGAAAGCAATGAGTCATGGACAGTTTTGAGGTTACTGCCATGGGCAAGCAGGTGGATGATGGTCCCATTCACGGAGATGGCAAAATCCAGGGTGGTAAACGGGTAGGGGAGGGCATGAAAGAACTCCATGGGTTTACTGTTGCGTATGTTGGATCTGAGTCACTTGCAAGTCGTTAAAGAAGCGAGTAAGCAGTGGAGGTTACATAACAACTCCCTCACGCGCCTCCACCTCCGTCTCTTCATTCCACTCTGGGCTACAGTTGCCATGGACTAGGGACCCCTTCCCAGGGTAATCAGCAGTGGTTATATCCACTTATTTTAGAAGAAAAATTTATTTGTGAAATTTAGTTGGGATAATCCTGCCCCACAGTCTTCCAAAATATTAGGGTGCATGACCCAGCATTGATACATTTCCCAAAGCCTGGATTGTCCTTTCTAAACAACACAACAGATGAAACACCAGTAACCTAGTGCAAGTAGCACGGCCCCAGGCCCAGTTCGCTCCTTCCCTTTTGCATAGCACAGCCCCAAGCCCAGTTCATTCCTTCCCTTTGTTTTCCACCTGACCTGACCTTAACTTACTTTCCCCCTCCCTTTCTCTTTTTCTCTTTTTCCTTTACAATGATCTCTCCCCGAGTGCAGAGAAGTGCAGAGAAGGCCAAGCTGTCAGGGTTTCTTACAGCCTGGGGTGCTTGTCTAGGGACCGCCTGTGAGGAGATATGCACCAACTCCACAAAAATAAGCAACAAAATATTTGTACATTGTGGTCTATAGCCATATTTGGGCAAGAAAATTATTCTAAAAAATTATTCTAAAGAATCACAATCTGCAGCAATGTAACTCTGACACAATAATTACAGCCTTTACATTATTATCCAAAGGGGTTAGCTCCTTGGAGCCTAAGCCGCATTATATCTTCTTCCCAGAGGAGGTTCATTCCCCACTGGGGTGATTTCCAAGAAGAAAGGCCTCAAAAACAAATTCAACTTTCTATCCCTTAGGAGGCAGGAAATCGCAGGAACTTTAAATTTACAACGTTTAAATATTCTCTCTTCATTAAGGATGTGTGTGTGTGTGTGTGTGTGTGTGCATGCATGTGTATGCGCCATTTATATATAAATAAAACTGGCTGGGAGCAGTGGCACTTTGGGAGGCTGAGGGGGGCGGATCACCTGAGGTCAGGAGTTCGAGACCAGCCTGGCCACCGTGGCAAAACCCCGTCTCTACTAAAAATAAAATAAAATAAATAAAAATACATTAAAAATTTTAAAAAATTAGCTGGGTGTGGTAGTGTGTGCCTGTAGGTCCCAGCTACTTAGTAGGATGAGGCAGAAGAATCACTTGAGCCTGGGAGGCAGAGGTAGCAGTGAGCCGAGATCATGCCACTGCACTCCAGCCTGGGTGACAGTGAGGCTCTGTCTCCAAAAAAATAAATAAATAAAGTAAAACCTTGGGATCTGGCCTCAACCTGTGTTTCATTATTATTGTTTGATAAGGAAGAGAATCCTGTATTAGGCTGGGAGCACTGGCTAGAAAATGTGGATTTTGCTTTGTTTTCTATAAGTGGCTACAGCATAAAAATAACCTCTGAATCCCAATGGGCATCTATTGATATCTAATGCCAGCTCCTTTTTCTAATTATAATGGTCCCTGGAAAGTGTTGTTCAACTTCGTCATTACAACGCTGGAATTCTAGTAACTTTGGAGACACTGGTCATTTCTCCTGTTGCAGAAGAGTTAGAATACGATTTAATGGGTGACAGCTGTCCTCAGGAAATGCCGTGAAGATCCCTGCCTTGTAGGCTAACAATCAAAGGAGTAGTTGACAAAAATATAGTGAAGAGATTCTGGAGCTGGTAGTTTGAATTCCTGTAAGTCCTTAAAATCACAAATGTTAGGGAACCTGGTGGTATTTAAAGAGAAGAAAACAGATTTTTTTTTTTTTTTGCCATTCGGAATTGTGTACTTTGAAAGAGGAAGTGGGATGAAGAAAGCGCTGTAAAGTGAGTTATCGTGTCCAGTGGTAGCCCGCAACAGCTTCCACTCAAAACAGCTTGAGGACACGCTTCATTCTCCGGGTCCTTAAAACCATGATCTCTACCCACACTCCCTAACTGAGGATGTTTAGCCACATCTGTCCCTCATCTGAGAACACCACATTTGTGCCTCTGTCAACATCTTGAGGAGCTCTGTGCCAGCAGCCACCCTTGCAGTTTAGTTCATTCCTCCATCAGGCTCCAGTTTGGAATCAAGTCCCGATTTGACCATAGCCTCATGGGAGATGCTGTACACTGTCTAGTCACGCTCGTGACTGCTGGAAACCTCCACACGCCACATGCAGCTGCCCAGCCTGGGCACCCACAGCCCAGCTTCTCTCCACATGCAGACCTGTCCTCCCTGACTACTGGCCCAGCTCCTGCAGTCACCCAGCAGCTACCAGAGGGCCCGGCCAAAAATCACACAAGACTTTTACCCAAGTTTTCTAAAATAAGATTGCTTGTAAATGCCACTGACAACCATGTTCATGGTTTCGACTTCTTAATTTCTGCCAGCATTTCTACCTTAGAAGTTTCCACCAGCTTCCTACCAAGCAGTCTTCATCTGTCCCCCTGATGGACTCCTGAGGACCTTTCTATCTGCACAAGGTAAGAGGGAGGAGCTGGAGGGTTTCTTCTAAGACGATTCTGTGGAAGAAAATCCAGAAGACAATATGTGGAAATTATTAGATAGGAGATTAGGATCCAACAGGACATGGTATTGTATCTGCTGCCTCAGCCCCCACAACAAAGAGTTCTCTGCCCAAAATGCGAAGAGCACTGAGGCTGAGAGACCCTGAGCTAAGAACATGAAGATACACCTGCTGACCCTCATCTCCTCAGAACTACAGAGTTATAAAAATTACATTTTCTGTAACCCAAAGTTACAGAAAAATAGGACCTAATCTACACCAGTGGTCCCCAACCTTTTTGGGAGCAGGGACTGGTTTCACAGAAGACAATTTTTTCACAGACCAAGGTTGGGGGATGGTTTGAGGATGCTTCAAGCCCATTACATTTATTGTGCACTTTCTTTCTATTACTATTACATTGTAATATATAGTGAAATAATTACACAACTCACCATCATGTAGAATTAGTGGGAGCCCTGAATGTGTGTTTCTGCAACTAGAAGGTCCCAACTAGGGGTGATGGGAGACAGTGACCGATCATCAGGCATTAGATTCTCATAAGGAGTGCGCAACCTAGATCCCTCCCATGCGCAGTTCACAATAGGGTTTGCACTCCTACGAGAATCTAATGCTGCCACTGATCTGACAGGAGGCGGAGCTCAGGCAGTGATGTGAGGGATGGGGAGTGGCTGTAAACACAGATGAAGCTGTGTGTACTATGGACAGGTACTGGTCCATGGCCAAGGGGTTAGGGACCCCTGATCTACAGGATACATTTACATTGGAGAAAAATAACCTGGACACACAGCATACCTAATAAAGACTAACAAGTGGCCCAGACAATAAGTGCTCTGAGTTCAGTGGACAAAGAGGGTCCTCCTGGGATCTGCTTCCATCTGGCACAGGTAGAGAAGATGCCTCAGTGAATTGCAGACTTGAGAAGAACGCTGAGAAATGGGTAGGAGAGGCAAAAGAAGGACATTTGCAAATATCTGATGCTGGAAATTTACAGATGTGTTGGAAGGCAGGGAGTAGACTGGCTTGTCTAGAATGGGGGATTGTGAAGAGAAGTGTTAGGAATTTAGGTTGTAATGGTGTGTTGGGACCAAATGATGGGGGCCTTCAGGTGGCTTGGGATTTTACTCAAAATGATTTTTTTTTTTTTTGAGACAGAGTCTCACTCTGTCACCCAGGCTGGAGTGCAGTGGTGTAATCTTGGCTCACTGTAACCTCCACCTCCTGGGTTCAAGCAATTCTCCTGCCTCAGCCTCCCAAGTAGATGGGATTACAGGTGCCCGCCACCATGCCCAGCTAATTTTTATATTTTTAGTAGAGATGGGGTTTCACTATGTTGGCCAGGCTGGTCTTGAACTCTTGACCTCAAGTGATCCACCCACCTTGGCCTTCCAAAGTGCTGGAATTACAGGCATGAGCCACTGCACCCGGCCCACAGTGATTTTATAATCACTAGAAGGCATCCAGTAAGTTTATAAAATAAATGATAAAGATGAGAAGGGAGACATGCATTTTGAGTTCTCCTCCTGCAGTGTGGCTGCTAACAATTCTATTTCATGCCTCTGCTGCCTTCCCCCTAGACCCAAGACAAGTAGACGTCCTCATGCTGCCAGTAACAGATGGCAGCAGAGGGGGAAGAAAGGAATGTAGATTTTTTCAACCATGGGAGCCAACAGCAGGGAGCCCTATATCCTCACTATCCTGTATTCATTCAGGCAACAAACATTTATTGCCAACTGTGTACAGATGCTTTGAACATTGATTCATTATGGAATCATAAATCTCGGGTAAGAATGAACCTAAACCGTAGTCCAGGGCCTTAAACAAGGGCCTTCAATGAACTTGAGTACAAATAAACCCCTGAACTGAGTGAGTTTCCAAGGCCACAAGAAGAGAAGACAGTCTGTTTCATACCTGTACCCAGCAGGCCTGTAGCCAGAAGCCCTGGGCCAGTGCAAGGAGGGAACTGGCTTTCAAGCTGTGTCTGGCAGTGGCAGTGGGATTGTCTTGCTTCACATTTTCAAACTAGAAACAACACCGTGTGGCACTGTTGGTGTTTGTTAAGACATTGGATACCAGTAATTCCAAGAACTAACTGAGCCGCAGCAGCTCTGCATCCCCACTGCCGGGTAAGGATTATGGTTGGGCTGTGGAGCCCATCAACACGTGAAAAATAAAACGGACCCCATGGTCACCTCCCCATGGTCACCTCGCCGTGGTCACCTCCCCATGGTCACCTTTGCCAGAGAATCAAGTCCACCAGGCAGTAAATTGCCAAGACCATCTCAGTCGGTGAGACCCTAACCCAGTGGCGCTAGAGGAATTAAAGACACACACAGAAATATAGAGGTGTGAAGTGGGAAGTCAGGAGTCTCACAGCCTTCAGATCTGACAGCCCCGAACAGAGATTTACCCACATATTTATTAACAGCAAACCAGTCATTAGCATTGTTTCTATAGATATTAAATTAACTAAAAGTATCCCTTATACGAAGGGATGGGCCAAATTAAAGAAATAGGTTGGGGTAGTTAACTGCAGCAGGAACACGCCCTTGAGACACAGATCGCTCATGCTATTGTTTAGGCTTAAGAATGCCTTTAAACTGTTTTCCACCCTGGGCGGGCCAAGTGTTCCTTGCCCTCATTCCGGTAAACCCACAACCTTCCAGCTTGGGCGTTAGGGCCATTATGAACATGTCACAGTGCTGCTGAGATTTTGTTTATGGCCAGTCTTGGGGCCAGTTTATGGCCAGATTTTGGGGGGCTTGCTCCCAACAGTAAATGGCAAGAGTGAGTCCTCTCCCTCAGAACTGCTTTTAGACAAAGACCGCTGCTTGCCTGAGGTCACAAAAGCGGTCCTTTTCAGACGCAGCTTCCCAGAGGCTCAACATCACTGAGCGGTGCCCTCGTCCTACTGCGGGAGCCCCACCCGGGAAGAAGAGAGAGAAATGCTGCTCCCTGGTGTCCTTCTAGCCAATAGCTTTGGCTCTGGGGGACAAAGTAACAGGAAACCATTTCTAAATCTTCCTTGTCTACGATTTTTGCCAAGGCAGTTTCAGGCAACGGGGAGGAAGCAGCCCTTCTGGAGTAATGTGTGCTCTTGGAGAGGCTGCCCCACCCTGCACCTCTGGGGGACAGCTGTTAATGGCCTGTGGACCAGGGCCCCCATCAGCATGGGGAGGGGCAGCTTGCAGACAGTTTTTTTGTGTTAAAACTGCTAACAGTGTCCCGTCCAATTCCCTCCTCCCCACGGGTGAGCAGTCCTCCTTATGAATATCTGAGCCCCACACCATAACTTCAAGTTTTTCACAAGCTGTATTTGAGTTCTACAAGACTCAGCCATATTCATGTTAAGATGTAAATCTCACATCGCACCTGTGTCCCTTCTCCTCCCGCAAAGCAGACCCAGACAAGCCCTGGGAGATTTGTGAAGTGTGTGCATTGTGGGGAGGGGTGGTAGGAAAGTAGGGGGCAGGGGCCGCTCTTTCCCCTTCCCTCTCCTGGCTCAATCTCCGACAGGGGCCGGGGAGGACGAAGAGAGACAGAGACAGCTCATCTCCAACACAACACCCCTGGCAAAGCCTCTCCCTCTGGGCTGATCCTGGCTGCACTTCCAGCCCTGGGTCTGAGGGCTAATGTGCAGGCTACAGGCCAGCAGCCCCATCCACCCAGCAGAGCCCTGTGCCCTGGTCCCAGGGAGGCTCGGAGCTTTCTCTGGCTCCACGGCCCTGCCTTTGGGATTGGAACCTTGGGTGACGGCCCTTGCCCCCTCCTCCTGGCTGTCCCAGTACACCGTGCCTGCTCCAGGAGCTGTGGGCAGGTCAGCTTCCCCATGGCTGAGCGGATGCCTTGCTGGGAAGGACATGAGGTGTCCTTTCCTCGAAGACACCTGGGACATGATGAGGGGTTCCCTTGGGCCTTGCTGCTCCTCTTTCCCCACTCTCCTGGGGAGGTGCAGGGTGGGGCAGCCTCTCCAAGAACACACGTACTCCAGAAGGGCAGCTTCCTCCCCGTTGCCTGAAACGGCCTTGGCAAAAATCATAACAATGAGAAAATTATGTGTCGATGAAGAGTTGAACTCTGTAAAATATTTGAAGAGATTTACTCTGAACCAAAAATGAATGGCCAGCCCTCAGGAAGTCCTGAGAACATGTGCCCAAGGTGGTCGGGGTGCAGCTTGATTTTATACATTTTAGAGAGGCAGGAACCATCAACCAAATACATTTAAGAAATACATTGGTTTGGCGGGCGCGGTGGCTCATGCCTGTAATCCCAGCACTTTGGGAGGCCGAGGCGGGCAGATCACGAGGTCAAGAAATCAAGACCATCCTGGCCAACATGGTGAAATCCCATCTCTACTAAAAATACAAAAAATTAGCTGGGCGTGGTGGTGCGTGCCTGTAGTCCCAGCTACTCAGGAGGCTGAAGCAGGAGAATCACTTGAATCCAGGAGACGGAGGTTGCAGTGAGCCCAGATTGCCCCACTGCACTCCAGCCTGGGGACAGAGCAAGACTTCGTCTAAAAAAAAAAAAAGAAAAAAAAGAAAAAGAAAGAAAGAAAGAAATACATTGGTTGGTTTGGTCCAGAAAGGTGGAACAACTCAAAGACTCAAAGCAGGGGTGGGGGACTTCCAGGATATAGGTGAATTTTAACATTTTCTGGTTGACGATTGGTTGCCTTTGTCTAAAGACCTGGGATAGATAGAAAGGGAATGTTCAGGTTAAGATAAAGATTGCAGAGACCAAAGTTCTTCTGAAGTCTTATAGTGGCTGCCCTTAGAGATAATAAGTGACAAAGGTTTCCTATTCAGATCTTAGTTAATCTCTTCGGGATTGGGAGGGTCTGGAAGAAAAAGATCTAGCTGTGTTACTAGAGATTCTTTACAGATGCAAATTTTCCCCCACAAAGAACAGCTTTGCAGGGCCTTTTCAAAATATGGCAAAGAAACATGTTTTGGGGTAAAATGCTTTGATTTTCTTCTTTGTCTCATAATGTTATGCCAGAGTCATTTTGGAAAGTACATCACAATATATAGGGTTAAATAAAGCCCATCTGATGAGAATTTGTGATTTGTAGGGCATGACTCCCCAGATCCCTTAGATAGGAATTTGGGCAAGATAAAAAAAATCAGAGTTTAGTCCTCATATGGCAGTGAGGGAGATCTGATCTAGCCAACACCCATCTTGCCTTTGGCCTTCAAATCACCCTTGATTATTCCTGGACTTGGGTCAAACTAACTTTGGGAGACAGGGAGTTTATAGTTTAGATGATAATAGCCTTTCCCTAAACTCAGTCACCTTTGTAAAGCTAATGCAAAGCTACCAGGCTAGGAGGATGAGAGGGGCCTGAATTCCACTAAGGTGTGGATACAAACATTACAAACCATTATTCCAGAGGCCACAGGATATGCACCTTCCCCAATTACTCCTGCAGATAACATCACTATTGTAGAACCTTAGAGAGGCCTTGTGAGATATCATTTCAGGCTTTTTTTTGCATGTCTGATGACTGAAGGCTCTACCTGGACCCACCAACTGCTCCTGTGGCCCCATGCAGAAGTGACTCATGGTGCATGAAGACCATTTCCCACAGCCCTGTGATTGCACCCCCAACCAGTCAGCAGCAAGCACCCATTGCCTAGCCACCCCCACCATTCTTCCCCCAAACTGTCCTTGAAAAACCCTAGCCTCCAAATTTTTGGAGAGGCCGATTCAAGTAATAAAACTCCGGTCTTCCATTTAGCTGGCTCTACGTGTGTAAATCTCTTTCTCTACTGCAGTTTGCCGGCCTTGATAGATGGGCTCTGTCTGGGCACCAAACAAGGACAACCCATGGGGTGGTTACAAGTCCTCCCCTGATGCCAGGTGGGGCTCCATCAATTGCTGCAATGGGGTCTTTAAGCAAGCCCCAGGGGATGACGATCCCAGTGGCTGTGGTTTTCTAAACAGAGTGGGGAATTCTTGGTGCCCCCAATCTTACCCCTAAAGGCAGCCGGTGTTAAGTTTCTTATGATTCCTTAAACCCCTTCCACACTGTGCTTCTCTAAGCATACATTAATCTATCCATTTATTTTTTAATGGCACTAGAGGGACCCTGCATGCACAGAGCCCCGCATCTCATTTTTCCTATAACTACATTTTGGAGAGTTTGTCATATAAGCCTACAGGTAACAGCTACGTCCTAGTCCTTCAGGTGCGTAAAATGCCATTCACCCACTACCAGCTCTGTACTAGTGAAGACATGGTTGGTTCAAACTTTGTGTGCTGTTACTGACACAGCTGCAGCAAGCACCCTTTCCTCGTCCACAGCATATGCTGCCTGCAGAGTTTGCTTCTGGTCTTTTTAATGCACGTGATTCTGCTAGGAGAGTATCAGCTCCATAGGAATTCCCCGACTTTGATGAAGGATCATTGTTACTAACACTCTGGCTAATGGTAACCCTTACGTGTGTGTGGCATCTTACACCAGACCAAGCATGCACACACCTACCTTCTATTCAAACCTCACAACACCCTGCCAGCCAGAGGATTTCTCTCCCTCTTGGACACATATTGGAACCCGTGGGTGGGGGACTTTAAACATCCCCGTATTTGTTACCAGTGGCAGGTATCTGAGTTACCACAAGTTACTGGTGGCATATTCGGACAGGTCTGCAGCAACTTCAGCCCTTGCCTCCTCAGAAGAAAGAATTCGACGAGGGGCATAAAGCAGAAGAGACCGAGAAAAGTTTCAGAGCAGGAGTGGAAGATTATTATTATTATTATTATTATTGAGGTAGAGTCTCCCTCTGTGGCCCAGGCTGGAGTGCAGCGGCATGATCTCAGCTCACTGCAACTTCCTTTAGAACAGGAAAGAAATATAAGATTCACTTGGAAGGGACCAAAGTGGGCACCTGAGGGTCAAAAAGCACGTGCCCATTTAACTGTGATTCTAGGACTTTATAGGCCCGCCTCTTTTCCATGATTCTCCCCTCCGGGCGGGCTTCTCACATGTGCAGTGCCCTCTTTACCCTTAGGAAGTGAGCATGCACAGTGCATTTAGGACGTCATATGCATGCCCATCTGAGGCTTTCTTCCCTTTCCCGTGGAGTGCCCCTGGAAGGTCAGACTTCGCCATTTTGTCTCTTAATGTGCACGCCCAGGAAGTCTTTTCTCCCTGGCTCTGCATTCAATGAACACTTTAATGTTAACAGCTGTGGATCATCAGGAGACTGTCTCTCCTTGGTGCGCTGGCACCAGCTGCTAAATTATCGTTTTCAGAGAGGCAGTGTGATAATTGTCGAACCATCACCCGGCATTCCTAGTGGATGGGAGGAGAGCCCTCTTCTGCCCCGCTCATGCCTGTCTAACTACCTGTAACATATTCAGGTCGTACCCTACAGCAGTTACACCAGAGCTCTGAGGATGGGACCCAGGTCTCAATGTTGCCTTTAAAACCCTGGGTGATTGCAGAGGGCAGCCAAGGTTGGGAACCTCAAAGCCATTCTGGAAATGTGAGCAGAGGCCAGACGGGAGGCGGTGGTCTGACTCCACCTCAGTGCATGTGGAGAGTAAAGGTAAGACACTCCTGGAGGTGTCTGTCCATTTATGAAACCAAGACAGACTCGCCATCTGCACCTGCTGCGTTTTCTCAGCACCCTTTTCCTCTTAGCTACTGCATTCTGACTCTCCCACCTGTGGAGTCCTAATGAGGGAAAGGGAGTCAGGCTGGTAGGACCAGGGGAAAGCAGAAAGAAAAAGCAGATAAGCTCTCAGTCTGCCTTTCTTTGTGGTCCAGGACACATAGCCCTCCTGCACAAATAACTCACAATCTTCCTGCACCTGGCTTATCCTCAGACACCTTGGCTGATAAAAACATGCAAGTTAGCTCACTGCAACCTAGGCAGCCCTCCCCAGCACAAGCACCATCCTAGAAAATGCCCCACAAGCCTGCATCTCCTGGCAGTCAGCTCCTCTCTTGCTAATTTTCGTCTTGCTTTCTTGCAACATATTTTCCTACTTTTTCTAATAAACCTGACTTTCTTACCTACAACTGTGTTGGTAAATTCTTTTTACCACCCACACCACAGGCCCCAGATACTGGCTACCCGCACCGCCACCCCCATCTCTTCACTGAAAATATCCCTAACAGAGGCCACCAAGACCAGATCACATGCCCCCCTCTCAGCCACTGCCATGTGGACTCACCCTCCTGTGACATCAAGCGGGTGGCCCCCCTCTTCCTCCTGAGGTGTGTCCCCAGGCTACGGGACACCAGCTGCCTTGGCTTTCTTCTGTCTTTGGTTGTTCCTCCACATATTCCCATTCATCCCCCTCTCCTTGTATGTTGTGTTCCCAGGATTCTGTCCTCCCTCCTACACTCTCCAGAGACCTGGTTCACTCCGTGGCTCTAATTACCACTTACATGCAAGCAATTTCCAGATCTGTATTTCCAATGCAAACCTCTCTGCCTGAGCTCGTTCAAGCTGGCCATCTCTACATCAGTGCCTAGTTAGCACCAATGTTCATCAGCAAATGCCTGAGTTCTGACTCTTACCATATTCTCCCTCAGTTGCTGCAATAACCTTCCCAGCTAGTTTACACATCTCTGGACTGGCCCCCGCAAACCTGATCCATTCTTACGATGCAGCCCGTGTGATCTTTCAAGATGTAATATTTCCATCTCCCAGATTTATAACCACGACGACTCCTCCAAAACTTTCAGAGGATGATTCACTTGTTTTGGCTTAACCTGCAAGCCTCACTCCTCTCTAACTTCATGATTGCCAGGACCCTTTTGTTCCCAATACAGCGTTACCCTTCTCCCAGGCCTTTGTGATCTTTCCTCTTGGCCAGAAATGCGTTTCTCAAGGTGGCATAGCTCTAAAGCCCACCTCCACCGCTCCCCCTTTTCTCACATCCGTGGAGCTTACATGCAGCTGTCATCTCACATTTACTTGGGCGTACCACCTCCCTCCCAAGCCATCAACTCCTTCAGGGCCATTCTGGTCTTATTTTGTTTTATTTTTTCAGCCCCAGCACCTGAGAAAATATTAAAAGAACTTCTGAGATCCTGAAATGAGTTGTTTTTATATATGTTATTTATTATTGTGCTAGTTCAACCAGCCAGAGAAGTGCAGTGTTGCTTCTTACATGAAATTAACTGGATACTTTTCTTTTGTTGTTAGTTTTGTAGCCAGAACAATGGTTGTTTACAGAAGGAACAAAAATGAAAAGGATCTGCAGGTACAAAGTCACCTGTTTCCTGCACACACCTCTCTGTATTGTCTGGGTCCTGTATTAGTATCTTTCTCATTAATTGAGAATATAAATGTTAGAAATAAATATGTAGGCACACATAAGGCATTGCCAGTAAAATGTTCATCAATGACCAGATACAAAGAGGTTGGGGAAGGCTTTAAAATTCCTGGCTTGGAGTGCAATGAAATTTCATCAGCCCCTTGGGCCTGCTGGGACCAGTGCAAAGCTGATGGGATGTGCTGCTTGAGGCTGCCAGGAAAGTGTTAGCAATGGGTGAGGCTGCAGTTGTGCCTCAGAGAACGGGTAGGGTTTTGGAACCTGGAAATGTGGATGCAACAGCAGATTCAGAAACTGGAAAATCCAACAGCAGGTAGGCAAATGGTTGGATGTACATGCAACTTCCAAGAGACATGTCTATGGCATGGAGGTACCTGCCACTGCACAACTCCATCTCATGTGTTGACTCCCTGAGGGCACAGAGGGCTGAGTAGCACCTACAATGGGTCCCCAAAGTCAATCCATGCAGGACCTACTGTGGGTCCACAGGCAGAATAGGCCTGAAAATGCCTTTGAGGTGCTTCTGGTGGATGGTGGCAGCCCAGATGATGGTCCCCAAAGCACGGTGCATCTTCAATGACAGTGGTTCCTAAATCCATGGAGTCCTCCCTTTGGCAGATTTAGTTTGGGCACCCCCAGCCCAATATAGTTCCTGCATCTGGTTTCAGTTTGAGGAAGCCAAGGTTGGGGTTGGAGTTCTCTGCATGGAGTTTGGGGAACACAGCCCATTTCTCTGCCAGGAAACCAGTGGAAGTGACATAGCTAGGCTCCGTGAGGAGAGCCTTGGTTTTGTTCAAATCACAAAGACAGAGCTGCCTTCCCCTCCCTGCCAGCAGGGCCCAGGTGATAGTTAATTTATGTGCCAACTTGACTGGCCCATGGGGTGCCCACATATCTGGCTATACATTAATTGTTTTTCCTCGCTTTGCTTTTTTTTGGAACTAATTAAACTCTAGACTTTATTTGAATTTGATTAGTTTTCCACTTAGGTTTTTTTTTTTTTTCTTTTTCTGGGATGCAATCCATGATGCCACACTCCATTTAGCATATATAGATTTTTGAGGAATGTGATTAAGCACTGGGCTTTTTATGGTTTTGCTTTAAAAAATCAAATTTGCTTAAACAGAAGGAAGGAAATTGCACAAAAATCAACACAGTTTGTTGAAACTATTTTTGTTTGACAAATAAAACTTAACCAAATCAACTCACAGGTCTGATAATTACCACACACACACACACACACACACACACACACACGTGCTCCTCTTGACAGAATATAAAATGCACAATTGGAACAAAGGGAAACTAGGTGAGCGATTAGTGCTGACTGCCTGCTGTCCACTCAGACCGCAGCCAGCCACCAAAAGCCTCCCTCCCCTGGAGATGGATTTGCCCCGTGACCTTCCCAGCATCAAGTCTGCTACTCACATGCAGAGTGGCAGGCTGGGGCCCAGAGGTCAACCTCACAAACTGGGACTTGCCTGAGACCCATAACGGAGGCACTGGTAGAGCAGGGGCCAGAAAGCAGGTCTCCCCGTGTGCCTGGGGTCTCACTCCGGGAGCTGGCTTCAGGCACACAGAGTACACCCAGGCACTGGCTTCCAGGACCAACCTGGAGCATGTCAGACTCACGCTGTGAGAGGAAAAGGGACAAATCCTAACACCATGAGAAAATGAAGGAAAGAAAAATGCTTCCAGACTATCGCTAACCTAATATTTTCTTATTTCTTAAACTTGGAAAACCTTTGCCCATTTTCAGATCTCTGGGCATGTTCCCAAGAATCCTGCTACTTCCAGTGATTAAAAGCCCCCTGGGAGAGCACTCTTGGGCACTTAGGATTCCAATTTCTATATTACGGTCTCATGTTTCCCAACTGGAAATACCGCAGTTAATGTATCTATGTTTAAAATACAGCACTCGAAGTATTTGCTAATGTTTCACTTAATCTTGCATTTCTCTGGCACCTGTAGAAATTAGGAGCCTGGGGAAAACAGTGACTAGCAAGCATTTATAGCTGATAGCACCCTGTAATTGCAAAAGGAACTTTTAAATGCTTTTAAGCTGTTCATTTCCCAGTCCCTCTCCTGTGAGAAGGTGGCTCTATTCCAGAAAGTTTGCTAGGCCATTCCAAAAAGTTATAGCACACATGTGCGGGAGACAGAATCCTCGCCATTCTCAAGCCCGAGTTTGTCTGCTCCTGTAAAGCACATGGAGGCGCTTCCTCAGCACAGAGCTGGGTATAAACCTGGGATCAAGTGGTTGCCCTCTGCAACCTTCCACCCCATTAGCACCCAAAAAAGAGGAACCCTTCACCCTAGCAAACTTCAGTACATAGAATGCACAAATCACTTGGATGATTTTTCTCTGACATGGTAAATCCCAGCTTCCTCAAGTTTCTTCATGTCATTCCATCACATCAGCATAATACTCTTTAGGAGACCATCTTCTTTTAAGCAATAAAACGTCAAGCGCAGGAACTACGAGTTTCCATCTTTAGTTGTGCAATCTAAAAAGCCGATAGTCTGAGGGGTGCAGGGCCAGGCCCCAGAAGGGGCACAACTTCAGTGAAACTGCTTCTCCGTTCCCCTGTTTTTAAAAGAGGAGGTGGTACCTAACATAAAAGAATGCATTACTCGGCCAGGTGCAGTGGCTCACACCTATAATTCTCAGCACTTTGGGAGGCTGAGGCGGGTGGATCACTTGAGGTCAGAAGTTCAAGACCAGCCTGGACAATGAGGTGAAACCTCGTCTCTACTAAGAATACAAAAATTAGCTGGGCGTGGTGGCACGCATGCACCTGTAGCCCCAGCTACTCAGGGGGTTGAGGCAGGAGGATTGCTTGAGCCTGGGAGGCAGAGGTTTCAGCAAGCTGAGACAACACTACTGCACTCCAGCCTGGGCAACAGAGCGAGCGAGAGTGAGAAGCAGCAGAAGAAGAAAGAACAAAGAAGAGAAGAGAATACATTACTTTACTCATTGTGGAATCTCAGGTATCTGCAGGAGTAAGGAGGGGCAGGAAGAGGGATCCTCCTCCTCAATGTCTCAACTCAGACAGTGGAAGCTGCCTGGGAGGTCGCAAGGCACCTATGGACTCCTCGGTGTACTCTAGGACCATGGTTCTCAAAGCCTAGTGTGCACCAGAATCAACTGTAAGTTGGGTTGGGGCCCGCATTTCTTACAAGTTCCTCGGGGTGGCTCCTGAGGCTGGTCTGGGGACCAGGGCACTCTGAGAGCCACTGGGCTGTACCTGACAAGCAGCATCCAGCCCACGCTTCTCTGACTCACTGTGCTGCCAGACACTGGATTTGAACTAAGATGTGTGCTGCAATTCCCCCCAACACCATCCATATTTTCTGTTTACTGTCTGCCATAACAGAATACCATAGACTGACAGCCAGGCACGGTAGATCACGCCTGTAATCCCAGTACTTTGGGAGGCCGAGGCAGGCGGATCACTTGACGTCAGGAGTTTGAGACCAGCCTGGCCAACATGGCAAAACCCTGTCTCTCCTAAAAATACAAAAATTAGCTGGGCGTGGTGCAGATGCCTGTAATCCCAGCTACTCAGGAGCCTGAGGCAGGAGAATCGCTTGAACCTGGAGGCGGAGGATGCAGTGAGCCGAGATCACGCCACTGCACTCCAGGCTTGGTGACAGAGGAAGACTTTGTCCATTTAAAAAAAAAAAAATACCATAGACTGAGGGGCTTAGACAAAAAGCATTTATTCCTCACAGTCCAGAGGCTGGAGGTCTGAGATCGGGGTGCCCACATGGCTGGGCTCTAGGGAGGATGCTTCTCCAGGGTACAGACTGCTGCCTTCTAGCTACGTCCTCACATGGCTGAAGGAGGCTTAGAGGGCTCTCTGCAGGCCTCTTTGTGTGTTTGTTTTGAGACAGGGTCTTACTCTGTCATCCATGCTGGAGTGCAGTGGTATGGCCATGGCTCCCTGTAGCCTCAACCTCCTAGACTCAAGCCCTCTTCTTGCCTCAGGCTCCTGAGTAGTTGGGAGTACAGGCACACACTATCACATCTGCCAATTTTTTTTTTGTATTTTTGGTAGAGATGGGCTTTTGTCATGTTGCCCAGGCTGGTCTCAAACTCCTGGGCTCAAGCAATTGCCCGTCTCAGCCTCTCAAAGTGCTGGGATTACACAGCACCTGGCCTGGGGGCCTCTTGTATGAGGGCACTAATCCAATTCGTGAGAGCCCCATCCTCATGACCACCTCCCGAAGGCTCCACCTCCTAGCACTACCACACTGGGCATGAGATTTTGACGTGAATTTTGGGGTGGACACAAACATTCAGTCCATAATAACCATGTTTAAAGTGACTGAACTAAATCACTTATAGGGAAAAACAACAATTTTTAATGTGGAAAAAAAATATCAACTGTTTTGTTGTTGTTTTTAAAGGAAAATTCCTAGGCTTTGAAAGTCTCACCTTTGGAACAGAATAGTGCTGATGCGTTCCTGTGGAGAATATTGAGCTACACAGGTGAACGTGTACTTCACTCTGCTTCCTAATATTAAGACTCACATTTTCTACAACCTCTGAGCTTATCTTGTTTTACCAGCCACAGAGTATATGTAAGAGTTGCTATGTTTTAAGGCAAGAGCAGAGGGATATTAAAGAACTCAGTCTAAAAGCAGAAAAAGCCAACAGACGCAGAGATTATTTAAAGTTCTAGCACATGTCCGTGCTTAAGATGAACGGGTTCCAAACTGCCCCATTTGCCACTTAACAACCTCCTTTCCCTCCACCCACAGCTGCATTTGGGGGATGGAACCAGAAGAAACATTTTCCCATGCTTAGTGATTCTCCTCTTCCTTTTCCTCTAGTAAGTTCTGGAAGGATTCTTATGCAATCAAAGAGCATGAAAAATGACTTGCAAGAGGAAAATAGACAAGTCAAAATAAAAACAAACAAAAAAAAAAATGTGAAGGGGGTACATGGGTTCTCCAAAACAGCGCAACTGTCATTCTGTGTGGGGAAATCAATGGTCAAGTCAAAGATCTTCAACTGGTCTGTCAGCTACAAAGTTCAAAGCAAATGTGCATCCAGCCTTCCTGTGTTTCTGTGGGCTTTGCCCCATGCTTTCACTGGCTTTATCTCAAGCCTATCTGACAATTATTTTTGGCTCATTCGATGAACGACTTTCAGTCAATTTCTTCTATTTTGAATGCTTAAAGTAGGGCTCATCTTCATATACTATAGTATTCAGAATATTGTTGGAATTATTATTCTGATCAGACTCAGTCGATTAAAAATTGACGAGCTATTAGATGGAGTGTGATGTTGGATGGGGGCTGGGGCATTCTAGACGGGTCAACACAGGCCTTGCTTTTGAGGGTCTCACAGCACCAGGAGGGTGTAATAGACAGAATCATGGTCCCCACAAGGAGGCTGCACATCCTAATTCCCGGAAACCATGACGATGTTGCTTTACACAGAATCAGGTACTGATAAGTAAAGGGTCCCGATGTGGGGACAGTATTTTGAAATATTTGGGTGGGTCCAATGTCCTCCAAAGGGTCCTTCTAAGGAAGCAGGGAGATGGGAGAGCCAGAGAAGGAGCTGAGACAACAGAAGCAGAGGTCCGAGGGAGGGAGGCGTGGAGGCGGTGTGCTTCTGGCACTGAGGGTCGGGGAGGGGGCCGTGGGTGAAGGAGGGCAGGAAACCCCCAGGAGCTGGAGAATGCAAGGACACAGATGCGCCCTTGCAGCCTGTGGAAGGAATGCAATTCTGCCATCACCTTGGTTTCAGCCCAGAAGACCCACTTTAGACTCCTCCAGGACCATAAGGGCATAACCTGCATTGTTTTAAGTCATGACGTTTGTGGTAGTTTGCAACAGCAGCCATAAGAAACCATATAGAGGAAGAGGGATGTACAGAGGATGTGGAACGAGCCTGAGTGCCCCACATGCCTGCCCCGAGCCAGAGTGCACCTGCCCCAGGCCCAGGTGCAGCAACCTATCCCCAGCTACCTGTCCCCAGCTACCAGCAGTGGCCTCTGACCTTGGCTTCCAAGTGCAGTGCAGACAGCCTCGGCCAGGGTTCTCCTCACCCCCACTGCTTACCACCAATCCTTAAAGACTCTGGACACATGAAATATTGTGTAAATTCTAGAACAGTATTTTTCAGATGTGGGATCTGAGAAGCAGCTCCTCAGTAGGGACCCCACTTGGAGTTCTTCACCAAGGTGAGCAGATAGGCCACACACAGCACCCATGAACAAGAAACTGGGCTAGGGACAAAAATATTTGTTAACAAGAGATACTTTCCAATAATATTCTGAATACTATAGTACATGAGGATGAGCCCTATGTCAAGCATTCAAAACAGAACAAATTGACTGAAAGCCATTCACTGAATGAGCCAAAAATAATTGTCCAATAGGCTTGGGATAAAGCTGGTGAAAGCATGCAGCAAAGCCCACAGAAAACATGGGAAGCCCAGAGGCACATTTGCTTTCAGCTTTGTAGCTAACAGACCAGTTTAAGTTGGTCCTTCCTGTCCTACACCCTACTTAGAAAGAAACCAAATAGGAGGTAAAATCCAGTCCCCCAAGGTCAGAGGAATAAAGACTCCCAGTGGCTCAGAGCATAACCGTTGTTCAGCCAGATTCTTTACTTGGCAAAGAGATACAAGACTTGATTCACTTTGGCGTTTGTGATGGGGACTGTGGCCACAGGAAAGAGGACCAGGGATTGTTGGGTTGAACTCTACACATCATTTATCCAACAAGCTCTGAGCACCAGGGCACCAGGTGCTATGCCAGGTAATGAGATACAATGGTGCAAGAAGCGGTTCTGGGCCCTCCAGGACTCCACCATATGGAGTAGAGGGGAAGGAAGTGAAGCACCCATAAAGATGTAAGTAATCACTTATAACAGAAAGTGTGGCAAGATAACTTGAGACCCCATGGGACGTACTTGGTGAGCAACTGGTGGTCTTGTCTTGCTCAGCAGACTGCTTGGCTAGAGTGTGCAAGGTGACAAAGCTTTGAGGATATCTTGGGGAGAAAATGGTTGCTTCTGCTTAAGAGGAGATCTGGAGGGTTAGAGAGGGAAATAATCGGAATTAAACAGCTGCCCTAGGGAAAAGTATCTTGGAGAAAGAACAGAAACATTTTTAAAGGGATTTTAGAAATTCATGTGGTTTGCAATATAATATCCTTCTCCATCTTTTCAGACATATTCATAAAATGGACATTATTTTTCCATGCTTCTAGAGTTGGTGGAGGGAGTTTTGAGTTGCAAGGACATGCTAAGTCTGTCAGTTAAGATTCTGCTTGGCCTATGTATAACAGAACTATCCAAAATATTAGTAGCTTAAATGACATGTGTATTCCTCTCTCATGTAAAGGCAGTCCAAGGCTGATATCGCAGGTGCATGATAAGATCCAGGCTCCTTCCAGTTTTCTGCTTCACTATCTAAGCAGTGGCTTCCATACTTAAGGAAACCTCTTTATCCGTCATGGCTGCTGGAGCTTCAGTCATCACATCTGCCTTCCAGGCAGCTAGAAAGAAAGACGAAGGGTGGCTGGGCGTGGTGGCTCATGCCTGTAATCCCAGCACGTTGGGAGGCCGAGGCAGGCAGATCACCTGAGGTCAGGAGTTCGAGACCAGCCTGACCAAAAAGGAGAAACCCCGCCTCTACTAAAAACACAAAATTAGCCAGGTGTGGTGGTGCATGCCTGTAATCTGAGCTACTCGGGAAGCTGGGTTAAGAGAATTGCTTGAACCCAAGAGGCGGAGGTTGCGATGAGCCGAGATTGCGCCATTGCGCTCCAGCCTGGGCAACAAGAGTGAAACTCTGTCTCAAAAAAGTAAATAATAAATAAATAAATAAATAATAAATAATAAAGAAAAGAAAAGAAAGAAGGAAGGGCAAAAAGGATATACCAACTCTAATGAAATAAGGTTTCTGATATTAAGGAAGAAGAGAATGGCCACTGAAGGCCAACTGAACAGTCTCTGCTTCCTTAGTCTAAGGTTTCTGATATTAAGGAAGAAGAGAATGGCCACTGAAGGCCAACTGAACAGTCTCTGCTTCCTTAGTCCAACCTATAAACGGGAGTGGAGTAAAAGCAAGAGGGTCAGCCCAAAAATCCCCATGTGAGTTACAAATGTGACAAAGCTGCAGTGACGAGGTTCATAAAGGCAGTTGGAGCTGACTCGGATTGCATGAGCTCTGAGAGGCTTCCTAGAGGAAAGTACACAGCATGTGAACTAAGCCTGAGGCATGTATGAGAGTCCACCCGGTGAAAGGGGAATGGCGTTCCAGTGCAGAAACAACCAAAGAACAGAAGCTGAGTGGCGCTTTTCAAACTCTCAAACCCTGGGCTCTTCCTACTCCATTTCTGTCCTGGCTGAGTTTCCTGCAGGGGAAGCCTGCAGCCCAGCCCTCTGCAAGTGGCTCTCGGAAGTCACCAGCAGCCTGCTTATCCCCAAAGCCCGAGACCAAGCCCCAGGCCTCGTCCACACTGCAGAGCCTCTGCTGGATTAAGCCTGCATGCCACCCTCTGGCTCTCTTCCCATCTCCATTGCTGCTGCCTCTCCTTCTGAAGAGGGAATAACTCACACTGTTTACAACAGCACCCCCAGCCACATCTGGAAACCTGTCCCCAAACGGCCAGCATGGAAGATTTGAATCAGCCTGCTGTGTGAACCCGCGGACCTGGGCTGCCAAAGTCTTCTCACTTCCAAAGATGAGTCTCTATGTGTGTATGAACTTCTTAGGACCAAGTTCTTTTCAAGAAACACTCTAGTACAAGAAAATAAATCTAAGTGTGTGTGTAAATGAGGCCATGGATATGCTGCTGAGCTTGATTTAATCATGCCACATTGTATACATATTTCAAAACAAACATCACATTGTATACATGTATCAAAACATGAATATAATGTATGCAATTATGATTTGTCAATCAGAAATTTTAAAAATATATATATTTTTTGAGACAGGGTCTCACTCTGTCACCCAGGTGATAGTGGTGCAGTGGCATGATCATGGCTCACTGCAGCCTCAACCTCCCAGGCTCAAGTGATCTTCCCACCTCAACCGCCGGAGTAGCTGGGACTACAGGCACGCACCACCATGCCTGGCTAATGTTTTGTATTTTCTTTTGGTAGAAACAGGGTTTAAACATGTTGCTCAGGCTGGTGTCAAACTCCTGGGCTCAAGCAATCTGCCTACCTCAGTCTCCCAAAGTGCTGGCATTACAGGTGTGAGCCACTGAACCCAGCCAGAAATTTTAAAAATTAATTAAAAATAATAAAAAATTCATAGAGCTGATGAGGAACTACATTCCTGAGACTAGAAGAAAGAACACAGACCTACCAGTAAAAACTTCCTCCTATTTCTTGGCTCTTTGCACATATTACATAAGGTGTCTGGCCAAGACTTTGCACCATTTTTCCTTCCATGCTCTTTCTCCTGTTAATTGATTTCAATTTTTTATGTATTCTGCATAGAATCTATTATCATAGCTGGGTATGGTGGCTCATGCCTGTAATCTCAGCACTTTAGGAGGCTGAGGCGGGTGGATCACGAAGTCAAGAGATTGAGACTATCCTGGCCAACATGGTGAAACCCTGTCTCTACTAAAAATACAAAAATTAGCTGGGTGTGGTGGCATGCACCTGTAGTCTATGCTACTTGGGAGGCTGAGGCAGGAGAATTGCTTGAACCTGGGAGGCGGAGGTTGCAGTGAGCTGAGGTCATGCCATTGCACTCCAGCCTGGCAACAGAGCAAGACTCTGTCTCAAAAACAAAAACAAAACAAATCTATTATCATATCCATGTATTGCAAACACTTTCTTCTACTCTGTGGCTTGCCAAATCATTCTTACTGGTCATTTTTGAACATATAAGTGGTTGATTTTAATATAGCTCAATTTATCAAATGTTTCCTTTATGATTAGTATACTTAATGTCCTATTTAATGTATCTTTTAGTACTCAATACAGGTATCCACCTACAAAAACAAAAACCAGTCATCTTCGGAAGAAACCTGTGCAATAACATTTGTCTGTCCTTAGCTAAGGGATGGAGAAGTATTAGCATCTCTCTTCTCTAACCAGCATGTTTTTTATTGTAGTAAAATACATGTAACATAAAATTTACCTTTTAAAGTGTACAATTCCATGGTATTAAGTACATTCACAATGTTGGACAATCATTACCACTACCTAGTTCCAGAACTTTCTCATCACCCCAAAAGGAACCCACGAACCAGCCCCTTTCAACATCCATCTCCTCCCGCTCACTGGCAACCATGGATCCACTTTCCCTTGCTCTGGATTTGCAGACTCTGGCTGTTACACATAAATGGGATCATAGGACACATGGCCGTTTGTGACTGAGCTTCTTCCACTCTGCATTATGTGATCAAGGTTCATCCGCATTGTGGCCTGTATCAGTGCCACACTCTTTCTGATGGCTGATGACACACCACTGTGTGGAGAGACGGCATTTTGTTTATTCAGCTGCTGATGGGCCTTTGTGTTGTTTCTACCTCATGGCTATTGTGAATGATGATACTATGAACATAGGCTTACAAATGTTTGAACATCTGTTTTCAATTCTTTTCAGTATATACCTAAAAGTAGAATTGCTGGGCAGTATGGTAATTCTGTTTTTAACTTTGAGGAACTGCCAAACCATTTTCCACAGCAGCTGCACCATTTTACATTTCTACCAGCAGCATATGAGGATTCTAATTTCTCCACATCCTCACCAATACTTGTTATTTTCTGGTTGTTTATTATTATTATGGCTACCCTAGTAGGTGTGATGTGATATCTCATTATGATTGATTGATTGATTTTAGACAGTCTTGCTCTGTTGCCCAGGCCTCAGCCTCCCAAGTAGCTTGGATTACAGGTCTGTGCCACCACACCCGGCTATTTTTTTGTATTTTTAGTAGATATGGAATCTCACCATGTTGCCCAGGCTGGTCTCAAACTCCCGAACTCAGGTGATCCACCCACCTCAGCCTCCTAATGTGCTGGGATGACAGGTGTGAGCCACCACGCCCGGCTGTCATGGTTTTGATGTGCATTTCCCTGATGACTAATGATGTTGCGTATCTTTTGGGGTGCTGTTGAGCATTCATATGCCCAACACTGGCTATGCCAATGAGGATTAGGTGTAGGTCCTAGGTGGCTTATCTAATCAGCAATTTTAAAAAGTTGTTATTTCATCATTGTCAGAGGTCAACTAGAGGAATATGAATTTAATCTATACAACTTCTATTCTTTTTCTATTTTTTTCTAAAATATATGAAGTTTTCCTCTCAAATCAAATCAAATACACATCTGTCATCACCACGGAGGAAAGGTCAGAGAATGACTTCCATTGAGAAACAATTTTGCAACCACCCTGGACTTTTTTTATGGACTAAACATTTTGTCTCTTTTCCAGGAAAGGAATGGCAAGGTTTGCTTCTATCTGCATGTTTGGCAGCCTATTTTTGTGTGGTACCCTTAGTCCCCAAGAATAAGCCATCAGAAGACCTGCATAGCTACAGTCAGCATTCATGGCATTGGTCACTCCTCATTCTAAAAATGCCAGCACTGTTTTCTCTCCCGCTGCCTCACACCAGGCACACTCTCCATTTCTCAAGGCAGGTAATAAATACACAACTATGGCTTAAATATAATTGAGCAAATCAAGAAAATGAATATGCTGCCTAGGTTTACAACTCAAAGACATCTATTCATGCTGGAAGAGGAGAGAAAAAAATGAAAAACAACAACAATGCAGAGATTACAGGCATGTGCCTAAATTGAATTGAACAATCCCTCCCTCACCACCACCTACTTGAGAGTGATATAAATAGGGCATTCTCTTTTGCTGTCTAGGACTGCTTGATTTTTCTTTGAACCATAGAGATGAAGTATCAATAATGAGACAGTTCTTGCACCATACAGACCAAGAACCTTCTCATTTGGAATCAAATATCATCTGGCAACTCCCTGTTAGAACCCAGTGCATTCTATGTGAAGCCCAAGCCTCGTGATGAGATCACATGCAGGTACTCAGGCGACATTCCCAGGTGAGCTACACTTTAAGTCATCTCAGGCCAGGAAGCAGCCCTGGGCGGGGAAGAAGCTATCTTGGAAGTGGATCCTCCTGCCTTGTCTGTTCTAGACTCAGACATAGAAGGAGGGCTTCCCCACTGCAGGCTTTCCGAACTCTGACCTCCAGAATCCATGAGCATAATAAAAAACGGTTGCTTTTATGTCACTAAGTTTGGGTGATTGTTTTTACAAAGCAGTAGCAACTATGACAAACTGACACATTTATAATATTATGTCTTCAAATACATAGACGTTGCAGGTCTTTGCACTAACCTGTCTCCTTTCTATCCTTTTTTTTATTTTTATTTTTAATTTTTTTGAGACAGAGTTTCACTCTTGTTGCCCAGGCTGGGATGCAATGGCACAATCTCGGCTCATTGCAATCTCTGCCTCCCGGGTTCAAGCAATTCTCCTGCCTCAGCCTCCTGAGTAGCTGGATTACAAGTGCCCGCCCCCACACCTCTCTAATTTTTTTGTATTTTTATTACAGATGGAGTTTCACCATGTTGGCCAGGCTGGTCTCTGCCCTCCTCAACCTCCCAAAGTGCTGGGATTACAGGTGTGAGCTACCCGGCTCCTTTCTATCCTTTTTAAAAATTATGTAATTTTCTACATAAAGGATATCCACATTTTATGTTAAATTTGTTGCTACTTATTTTTGTTCTTGTTACTGTTATAAATGGCAACTCTTTCAATTACATTTTCTAACCACTTGTTGCTTCCAGAAAAACTGCTACATTTAATACAATTAATTGGTTCTTTTTGTTTTTTAATTTGGGGTTTTGTTTTAAATGTATCCATCCTAATTGAAACTTTGTACTCTTTGACCAATATCTCCCCATAACCCCAGCCCTCATAACCATAACTTTATTCTCTGCTTTTCAGAGTTTGACTTCTTTAGATTCCACATGAAAGCGAGGTCATGCAGTATTTGTCTGTGCCTGGCTTATTTCACTTAGTGTAATGTCCTCCAGGTTCATCCAGTGAGTTTTCTGAAAACAAATTCTTTTTGTTTTCTACGTAGACAGTCATATGATCCAAAAAATAATGACAGTTTTCTTTCTTTCTTCTGGTACTTAAACTTTGATTTCTTTTCCTTATGTTACTGCATTGGCTAGGACTTTCGTCCAGGGTGGTGAGGATTTCTCGCCACTGCGGCATTTTTGTTTTCTATTTGCTTTGCTTCGTATTTGGCTCCTTTTCTTCATCATTTCCTTTTTTAAAATTGAATTTATCAAGGTTTAGTTTTCCTCTTTCTCTCTTTGTTAGAAAGTTACAGTTTCGATTTCTATTTTAACACACATTCCTAATTTTAAAACCTCTAAATGTTAACCCCCTACTTACCTGCCCCTAAGGGCAGGCTCAACATTCCAGAATATTCTGTCCAGATAGCTCTGGATCAAACTGCTCTGGATGAAAAGACATCAGGAAGAGCAGCCTTTTCCAGTTCAGGGGTTCTGGTTTCTGGGGTTTCTTCCCAAGCTGTCATGCTAAAAAAAAGCTTAAGACAATTTGGCATATATTAATTATTGTATGTGATTCATTATTCAACACTGATTCCACCCAGGATTATTGATAAGGTGTATGTCACAGCTGTTTCTCTCTTTCCTACTCAATGGTCACAACACCTACTCATACCTGGGTGGCAGGTATTGGCCCCTAGTGAGTCACCGCCAGATTCCCAGCTTCAAATGGCATCTAGCAAGCAGCCCACGACCCATCTCCCAATTTCCCACTACAATACTGGGGAATATGAGCACTCCTATCGCCAGTCTCCTTAGCTAAACTAAATAAACACAACTCACATTTGCCTAAAATGGCATCCAAGTGGTCAGAACCATTTGGATATTTCTTGAAGAAACAGAAGACATACAAGCCGTGAAAAGGATGGAATTTTAATTTTGATAATGGGTGACAGCTTGGCTTCTCTCCCAACGTGGTCTAGTTTACTTGGATTTCCTAACTTAGCTCCTTTAGATTTTCCTAGCTAAGCTAAAAGTCTTTCCGTCCCTTTGGAGAATAGGTCTCCCTTGAATACTCCGGAATTCATTTCCTCTCACTCAAAATTAAAGCTAATGAAAATTTCTATTATTTTCTTAAAAAAAGAAAAAAAAAAACCCACTCCCTCAGAATGTCTTCACCCCAAATTCCCTCCTACTTCCCACATCATTTTTGATTATCTTAGTTCCATTCTTGTTTCCCTAAATCAGTCATTTTTAAGAGCTATAACTTATCTAGGTTTCCTACCATATGCTATTGACTTCTTTTCTTCCTGTGTGCCTCTCTCACTCACTGCTCCCAGAAACCAATCCCCTTCTTGGATACACCCGTTGGTCATTCTTTCACAGAGGGCATGGGCTGGCAAACATCTTAGACTGCAAATGTCTTTATTTCACCCTCATTCTTGAAGGATAAGCTAACTGAGTATACAATTCGAGGATGAGAGCTATTTTGTCTCATTAAAAAAGACATGTTATTTGCTGGTGTTTAATGTAGGTTGAGCATCTTTAAGCCAAGAATCTGAAATGCTCCAAAACCGAAACTTATGTGTGCAGACTTGATGCTCAAAGAAACCCTCACTGGAGGATTTTGGCTTTTTTTTTTTTTTTGAGACGGAGTCTCGCTCTGTCGCCCAGACTGGAGTGCAGTGGCGCGACCTCGGCTCACTGTAAGCTCTGCCTCCCGGGTTCACGCCATTCTCCTGCCTCAGCATTCCGAGTAGCTGGGACCACAGGTGCCCACCACCATGCCTGCTCAATGCGTAAGTATAATGCAAATATTCCAAAATCCAAAAAAAGTCAAGATCTGCAACTGTTCTGGTGCCAAGCATTGTGGGTAAGGGATACTCAGCCTGTATTGCCGATGAGAAATCTGGTATTACTCTAATTGTCATTCTGTGGTAAGAGATGTGCTATTTTTCTCTGAAGTTTATCTTTGATATTTAATAGTTATGATGAGTCTAAATGTGAGGCTGCTTCTGTTTTTCCTGATTCGGACCTCACGTGCTTTTCAACAGGAAGACTTAAGTCTTTCTTAAATTTTAAAACATGGCTGGGCATGGTGTCTGAAGCCTATAATCCCAGCACTTTGAGAGGCCAAGGCAGGTGGATCACCTAAGGCCAGGAGTTCCAGACCAGCCTGGCCAACATAGTGAAACCCCATCTCTTGTAATCCCAGCTACTTGTGGGGCTGAGGCAGGAGAATTGCTTGAACTAGGGAGGCAGAGGTTGCAGTGAGCTGAGATTGCACCGCTGCACTCCAGCCTGGGCGACGGAGCGAGACTCTGTCTCCAAAAGTAAAAAAATAAAATCCTAAAAATGTTTAGCCTTTATTTTTTCTAACACTTTGTCTTCCCCATTCTCTGCATGCCTTCCCTCTGAAGGAAGCTCTGTGGGTTCGATTATGTCTAAGCCAGTTTCCATTTCCTCTGGGCGCGTGTTGGAAGTTTTCGTTTCGTGTCCCACGCTGTTCTGCGTCCCTCCTGCAGTTCCCTCTGCCGCGTCCTGTCCCATGTTCCCGGCGGCTTCTGCAGACCTTCCTTCCCGCTTGCATACGCTCTCGATGGCGGCTGGTTTACTGTGTGGTGCATCAGTTGAGTTTTCATTATCACAACCACATTTGTTAATAGAATTCCTACTCGTTCCTTTTTAATTTTGCCTGTACTTTTTTCATCCCCTCTCCTAAGACTTCAAGAACTGTTTTGTTGACATCTCTTCCAGATTCTTCCAGGGTGTGCTTTATTCTCATTGCTACATCCAGCCACCGACACCAGGCAGTTTGTTCCCCACGTGACGTGTAATACTTGGCTTCAGTGTGAGCTAGTTCCATATGTAGACATGCACCTGCCCTGGGGCGTGGGACATCCGCAGAGCTCCCAGGTTTCCTCATCTCTGGGCCAGTTTCCCATGTTCTTTTCTCAGCTCGTAGGCCGTGTGAATTCAGAACCCGCACCTTCAACTGGCCCAGGCTTCTGCCGATGCTTTTTCCACACCTGGCATGGAGGGGATGCCTCTAAGCTGTGTCTCCGCGTCAGATGGGCAGACTTTTCTAACTCCCAGATCACAGTTCGGGCGATCCTCCTGGCTCCCTCATGAATGACAAATCCCAGCTCTGTGCAGAGTGTGGGGCATGAGGCAGGGACAGAGGACAGCTGTGGGCTCAACTCCTTCCTCCAGGCAGGTGGAGGCAGAGCTCTGAGCACTTCACAGTCCACTGAGTTCCCATCTTGGTTCTCAGCTGTGGCTTGGAGTTGCCTTCGTTCTGGCGCTAGGGAATTTCAAGCGAGGATCTGAATTTCCAAATGTTTTGTTACTTTATGGAGCATATTTATGTGTTTGGAGCAGGGCCACTCTGTGAGGGGTTGATCTCCCTATCAGCTGCATCCACCATGGGGGTTACGGGGGCAGAATTGGAATTCTCAATTCGTCATACAACCAAGTTGAGCTTGAAAGAAAAACTCAAGGATGTTACGTCCTGGTGCTAGCAGTGGGCGCCTCGAGTCTGAGAGCTGTTGCATTTCCCTGGACGGTGGAAGGGGTCATCTCTGCCTCTCCTTCCATTTTTAGGATCCAACCTTGTGCCTGGCCCCGCCTAGGTGCCCGCGCAGCAGACAGCTGTTCCTTGCTCATGCTTTACAGAGGTCCTCCCTAATTCTTATACCCTTTTGAAGTAGATATGTTATGGCTTTTGTTCCTTTTTAAAATTTACCATTTTGTGCTAAAATACATTTGAAATAAAATGTACCATCATAACCATTTTTAAATGTACATTTCAGGATGGAATACATTTGTGCTGTTGTGCACCCTTCACCACCGCCCATCTCCAGAACTCTCTTCATTCTGCAAAACTGAAACTCGGCCCCGGGTGCCCATCCCGCTCCCTGCCCTGGCATCCGCCCTCTACTTTCTGTCTCTCTGATCTTGACTGGAAGTAGGTATGTACTTAGTCCACATTTTAAAGTGCAGAGCCTGGGACCCAGTGAGATGAAGTCACTTGCCTGTGGTCACTCGATAGAAAATGGCAAAGCCAGGCATCCCACCCGAGGTCTGTGTCCACAGCCCCTGCCTTGGTGGCCACCACACTGTGGCTTCTTTCAAGTGAGTGCTGAGGAGGATTACACTGCACAACCTCAGTGGTGAGATGAGATGAACGGGTGGAAACTAAATGTAAGGAATGGGTGAAAATATGCCAGTGAGCCTCCTGGAAGGGCAGTAAATTCCCAGACATTCGAAGAATCCAAGTCCTGAAAGGATGACCCAGCGGGGACAGGGCAGAGGGGATCCTGCCACAGCTGAGCGATGGCCTAGATGCTCGTTCTGGGTGCTGTCCCTTCTGGGACTCTAGCGAAACTGTTTTCCTGTCTATTCAGAGTCTGCCATTCATTGGACTATAATGCCCCATTTCATCTGATTGATGACCCAAATAGCTTCAAGTAGCTCTCTGCGGGTGGCCAGCCGCCCTGGAGGGTGTCCAGTTACAGGAGCTGAGTACACTGGACGGCTTTTCTCTTCCACAGTGGGCAATGCACGGTGGGTCCCCCCTCGTCAGGATTAATGAGAGCTTTGGTTGCAGCCCCCACCCCCAACCCCCGCCTGTTGCCACGTGACAGTCTCACAAGCTCACCCGGGAGGAGAGGGGAGAAGCCCATCAGGCCACTGCAGTGGGCAGTAGAACCCAGGAGAGGAAGAAAGAAAGGAGGGGGAGGGGTGCAGAGACAGAGCCATTGAAAGTGTTTTCCAACAATGGACTTGGATTGGCTTCCCCTGCCCCTGCGGCAGGGAGCTCGCTGTGCCCGCGCCGCTGCAGTACTGAGGAATTCATCCCTGTCCAAGGAGAGTGAAGTGGGGGTCCATGAGGCGAGACCGGCTGGCACTCAGGGTGCGTGGGGCCCGGCCCCGTGTCCAAGTGCCCCCTCCTTACTGAGGAGTTGGGTTGCCAGGCGCAGCGGCAGCTTCTCTCAGCCGCGTTCAGAGCTGAGTCACCAGGTTCTGTGTGAGAAGGGAGCCCACTCCTGAGCCTGTGGGACAGGTCTCGGTTGGAGCAGATGGTCTGTGCCCCTCCTCACCCCATCTGTCCTGGCTTGGTCTCACCTCGGCTTCCCGGCCTTCCCAGGGCCCTGGTCTCATCCTCACCCTAAAGCAGGCCCCTCCACCTGAAGGGCCTTCACACTGAGATGCCCGCTGATCTTCCCAGGACCCTCATCTCAGCGGCTCTAAGCTGTTCACCTTTACCCTGGACCCCCAGGAGGGCAGTGGATGAAGAACAAAGAGCAACAACTCTGCTGCCAGCACCAAAAAGCCCTCTGCTGACTCCCTCAAGTCCTCTTTTACAGATATCTACACAGGGCCTTGAAAGAAAAAAGAACTAGAATTATGAACAAATCTCTGATGTGGTGGCTGCTTTCATTCTAGTCTCATCGCCCCTGAAGACAGTTGGGAAGGACCTGCTTTTCCTCTGTAGCCCTGGGGGACACCAGCCCTAACAGCCCTCGTGCTGAGCTCCCAGCTGGGATGGCTAGAAGCTGGTGGCTCCAGGCCATCCTCTCTGCACAGGCATGGGTTTTCAAACACAACCCTGACGCCGTGCGTGCAAAGGGAAGGCGATCTGCCATCCTGTGGTTTTTGTCTTAGGAAGGTCCTCCCCACTGGAGGGAGCATAAGGATTCAAGGATTAACAGGGGGAAGAGGATATGAAGCCCCGATAGGGCGGCTTCATCCCAGACAGAGAGCAACTTCAACTCTGCAGAATGCGCTTGTGGATGTCTGCAGCTATTTACATCCTGAACCCTCTTCTTCTGCTCATTATTATTATTGTTATATATTTTTTGAGACAGAGTCTTGACATGTTGCCCAGGCTGGAGCGCAGTGGCTCAGTCTCTGCTCACTGCCACCTCCACCTCCCAGGTTCAAGAGATTCTCCTGCCTCAGCCTCCTGAGTAGCTGGGATTACTGGTGCATGCCACCAAGCCTGGGTAATTTTTGTATTTTTTGTAGATATGGGCTTTCACCATATTTTCCAGGCTGGTCTCAAAATCCTGACCTTAGGTGATTCACCCGCCTTGGCCTCCCAAAGTGCTGGGATTACAGGTGTGAGCCACCGTGCGCCCAGCCTCCTTCTGCTCATTTAGCCTAAGCTGTCCGCATTCCAATCAGCTCTCCTGTGTCACGCTGATCAAAGTGCTGGCACAGACTAGAAGGAATGAGAACAAAGTGAACATGCATGGTTCCAAAGACCGGAGCAGCACAGCCTAACTGATGTCAGCACTGTTTGGCTTGGGGAGAAGTGAAAACGAGAGATGAACAAAGCATCTTCATGTTCTGTTTTATAACCAAGGGGGTGCACCTGATCTGGGACAGGTCATAGTCTTGCAAGAAATCATTTCTGCGTCACTGATTTTCCTAAAGAATGGCCCAGGTCACCTGAGTCACACCGGGAGGTAATCGGGCTCAGGGACAGTGTCTCTTTGCCTTTGTCACCCAGAGCTAGGAGGCACCTGGACTTAGCGGGTATTCACAGAGGCGGTGGCCTCAGCACAGTGCAGCGGGGGCCTTGGTGCTCCACAGATGCTGAGAAACAGAGAGGCTACAGCACAGGCCTCTTGGGCTCTACATGTTGTTTGATGCAAGTCCACCTTAGAAACACAGAAAGAGAAGACAGGGGTGGGGGGAGGGCGCAGAGACGGAACCTTTGAAAGTGTTTCAAAGACAGAGCCTCATGGATGCCAGAGCGGGACTGAGACTGAAATTCACGGGAGTTACATTTACGGAAGCTCTTGGCAGGCTGTTGAGGGGTGTGTGGGGGAAGCAGCCCCTGTGAATGCTGGTTTAAGTATTGCTTGTGCCATTCAGAGCATGGTGGGCAGTGGAGGCCCATCATTCTGGGACCTGGTCGGGCGGAGCTTCAGCGCATCACAGACTTTTCCCCTCCAAGGTACAATTTTATTTCTTTCAAGTATAGACAACATTCTGAAATACTCACAAAGCACTCCTAGGCAAAGTCCTGTGTCTTCGTGCGTCACACTCATTTGTAATACGCAGGGCCTCGCTGAAGCTCTGCAGACTGGGCTAACCCGCTGCTATTGGTGAAAATTCCTTTCCAATGATGCAAATTGTTACACTTAAGCCCTCAAATATCATTCTTCTCTGTGGGGTCCTAGCGATCCTACCATGTTTTTCTTCTGTGACCTTCACAGCCTCACCTGCTCTCTTCCCCTGATTTCAGTCATTTGTCTTCGGCGGGAGTCATGCCTCTCTGCTGTTGTCTTTGGTGTCTGGCCACGGGGCTGCTTTCTAGATGCTACAGCCCCTATGCTGAGCCAGAGGGCGGACGATTTCCCACCAAGTCCTGTTCACACTGCAAGAATCTCCCAGAATATCTCAGCCTTGGAGCCATGCCAACCCTCCTCATGTGAGGGCTCCCTTCAAGTGAATCCCCAGGGCAGACCCGAGCCAGAGCTATGGGCAGAGGGGACAGCCAGGAGGCAGGGCCCCGGTGTCCAGCACCCCCATGTCAGAGCCAAATCTGGGCTGGGTGCGTCTCCTCAGTGCCTTGCTCCTCCCACAATGGCTGCAGTACTTAGTTTGGGTTGAATTAATAATTCTAATATAATCGTGTCGTGTAAGAAGAATAACTATCCATGTAGCCATGGAAATAAGTTTACAGTGGTCATCCCTAAATAGGAAAGTCAAGCCCTGCGAATGTTCATAGCATTTTTCTGAGCTGCAATCATCAAAGCATCATCCTCTATCAATCACAGTGGTCTAGTTAGAAAAACACCATCACACAATCACTCCATAAACACTCATTTGAGCACCAACTATGTGCCAGGCACTGTGTGTGATGCTAAGGATTCAGGAACAAATAAAGCCTAGTCTCAGGCAGTGAGTGCACAGTGCCCAGTGCTTCTGAGAGTTGACCACATCTGACCCACAAACAGGGAAACCAAGGCACGCATGCACTAGGTAGTGACGATGTGGCATGAACCACCTGTGCCCTTCGGCACTATGCATTGTTGCCTCCAGATCCTTATGAAGTTTGAGGGCATTTGATCCCACTTAATAAAGAAAAACCAACAAAATACAGAGCTCAGAAGGAGCTCTGAAACGCAGGAGTCTGTGTTTCCGCAAAATACGGAGCTCAGAAACACAGGAGTCTGCGTTTCTGCCAAAGTGAACCATTGACCACCAGCATTCCATGTGTCTTATATGTTGTCAGCCTCCAAGGCTGGCTCTTCCCCAGGTCTCTCCATTTGAAGTTGTGACACGGCACAGACCCCACGCCGGCAGTAAGTCTCCTACATTCAAGGGCAGAGGCCAGCAGGGCCGGGCATGTGCTGAGAGAGGAGAGCCTGGCTCCCAGGGCATGGGCTGCAGGTGTCATCGTCCCGGTGTTTTCTTTTCTGACCCCAATGGAAGATGGTGGCTTGAGATCCTGCTGTGGTCTCCAAGGCCTGCACAGAGGCACCCTCCCTAGGGCTCTCCTATTGGCCACCTGCCACAGGTCACAGGGCTCATTCTCCCATTGGAAGGCTTGCAAAGAAAGAACGCGTTCCCACACACCCAGAGAAGGGGACACCCACTCATTTCCAAGCCCGTTCCCAGTATGAGCAGTTTAAAAGAGAATTTCATTTTAAATGACTTCATTTGGTGGCAAACACAAAATCATCGTAATTTACTCGTGCTTTAAGGAAAAGAATGTCTCTTTTTAAAAAATATCGTTATTTAAGTTCAGGAACTTTCTATTTGGAATCTTGAGGTACGTTTAAAAAACACCCCCTTCCTTTCAACCTTCCTTAAAGACCTTGTCAAAAGCTCTGGGTGATTTGTAATCTGCTAGTCTCCATGTTAATATTTGCAGCTGTGAAGCTTAGAAACGCTCTCAGGTTAGCATTAGTGAGGTCTTGCTTTTGCAGGAGAAGAAAGTTTCTCAGAACAGTGTGGCTTTAGGTTAAAAGGATAAAATAAACAAAGCAAAAATTGAGTGTTTCCTTTTGGGAACTTGATACCTTGATATGGGCACAATCTTTGTGTACAGGTTACAGCAACGGTGTTAATCACTAACACATGTCTAAAAGTCTCTTTCTCAAAGTGTTCACAATCGGACACAGAGGTAGCAGGGCAGGTGTGGAATCCTTATCCTTTCCCCTAAAAGCCTCCCACAGGAGCAGGTGGTGCTTGCCTGGCCCTTCATGCCCTTTCCCTATAACCCACAGGCAGCCTCGCTCTGCTTCTCAGACCCCGGGGTTCACTCACCTCTGGCAGACGCAGGAGCCACCGCCTTCGCTCTCCTCACTCTGCAGTTCTCTCTCTTCAAACAAAAATGCACCTTCACTCTCCACAGCTGATTTTTGTTACATTTAGGAGGTCAAGTAACTTGTCCAGTATCTGCATGGTTCATTCATCCACACTAAGGTGAGTGGTCGGCTGATCATGACCCCCCTAAAGATGCCCACATCTTCATCCTGGAACCTGTGAACAGCGCCTTCTATAGCAAAAGGAACTTCACAGATGCAATTAACTTAAGGATTCGGAGATGATCCAGGTGGGCCCTAAAAGTCATCACAAGTGTCTTTGTAGGAGGGAGGAGGTGTGACCACGAAGGCAGAGCTTGGAGTGAGGTGGCCACAAGCCCAGGAACAGGGGCAGCCACCAGGCACTGGAAGAGGCAAGAAGGAAACTCTCCCTGGATCCTGCAGAAGGAACCAGCCCTCTGACACCTTGACCTCATGAACCTGAGTTTGGGCTCTGGCCTGCAGAATTGTAAGGGAATAAATTGTTGTTGCTTTAAGCCGCTAAATTTATGGTCATTTGTTACAGCCATAGGGAATGAATCCAGGTGTATTATATAACAATTGACTCTCCCTGAAATGCAGTTTGCTTTTGTAGAGGGGAGTCCTTGGTATTGGGAATTAATATGCACTTTGTGGAGTATTCGGCAGAGTGAAGGGCTGATTTGTGAAAGGGACATTTTTCACCCACTTCTAGCTGGCCCTGCCTCAGTTTACTAGTGTAACATTGGCCCCCTGGCAGTGAGGAACTATACCAAAAGTATATTAGTATTAGCTGTTCGAATTAGCACTAGTTTTCAAAATGTCCTAGTTGATTACTTTTCTCTACCGAAATTTGGCAGACCAACCTAGCTGATCATCAGAATGGCAGGGGAAGCTTTTCTTAAAAAAAAAAAAAAAAAATGCTGACTCTGGAGTCATCCCTAGAAATACTGATTAAGGAGGTTTGAGATGGAGCCTGCATATTTGCATTTTAAAACGTTTCTGTGGGAGTTTCATGGTTCGCCAGCTCGGGCAAACAGTTTCCCCAGTAGTTTAAGAAACCCAGTGCCCCAGTAGTTTAAGAAACCCAGTGCCCCAGTAGTTTAAGAAACTGTTTACTCTCTAGCCCTCAGGAAATGTTTATTAAGCAGAGCCTGCCTCCAGGGACTTGACTTCCTCCAGAGATAGAATTTCGTGATCAATTCCAGAGCCCAGTAATAACTGTGGCAAGGAAATCCTTCACCACACTCAACTCAAACTCCTTATTCTGCAGGGTAAGCTGGATACATCCATGCAAAACATTCACTGGGCATCTGTAATGTGCCAGGCACTGGGTGTATACAAGTGAACTAAACAGGTAAGAATACCTGCCCTTCCAATCTAAACTTGATCATCCCCTTCTGTCGCCCATGCTTTTCTTCCTGGGTCATCCTCCAGTCCATCCCTGACGCAATCCACTTACTAGCCTCATGGCTCTTCTTTACATTCACCTCCAAGTTCTCTTTATTCCTAGATGGTCAGGGATCTGTGAGAATCCCATGCTGATCACAGGTCACTCATTGACACTCACTGGGCACTAAGCTGAGTGGTGGGGACAGGGAGGTCCCCTCACGGTCTCAAGGAAGGACATGCGCTGATTGTGTCCACAATGACGGAGCTATGGGCCAAGGCTAAGGGGAGTGCAGACAAGGAGACCAGGGATCTTCTCAAAAGAGAAGGGGAAAAGGAGAAATGGGAGAAATGGGAAGCATCCTGAAGGACAGGTGGGCAACTTCCTGGTGGAGGAGGTGGGGAGAATATTCCAGCATGTGGAGAGGCAAGGAGGCAAAAGAGGAGCGTGGATGTCCTGGGGATCTCAGTCCTCATTATTCAAACAGCCACAGTAATGACCTAAGTGCCTGTAAAGTCCTCACTCAAAGACCCCCTGGTTTCAGGAGGCCTATTCTTGCCTCTGACAGTCCCCTCCTGCCTCGCTGCTCCCAAATCATTCCTGGACCAGTAGAATTCCCTCCCAGACCTCAGGAAAATGCCAGTCTACCAAAATGCCAGTCTACCAAAATGCCAGTCTACCTTCCCTGATCAGTAAACTTTGCCATGTGACTCTAGGTATCCCCCTTTTGTGAGCAGAGGAAGCAGCCCACCTGTGCTGTATGATTAACGTGGACAAGTCCCACCCGTGAGCTGGTGAAACTCCATCAAGAAGACCTCAGGTTAGAGCTGATGTCCATGACAACAGCACCCATCTGCTGCTGTGAAATACTTTGCTATCTCCTTGTGAATGAGTGGTAAACTCCAATCCTGTTGCATCAGGCGTCCACAAAGGATCTGTGGCTGCTCCTCATCCTCCTCCGTGGCATACTCATGCCCACGGAAACGTCTGTCTCCACCACTTTTCATTTACGGTTTTAGTTTTTCTCTCCCAACCAATTTCTTTGTTTAGTCCCCAATAAACCTTCTTTTATAGATTTCTATTTGTTTCTTCCAAGGGATTAGAAAGCTTAATGTCAATTTCAATCTCCAAAGCTGGTAGCAATTGAGAAAAGTGCTTTCTTCAGATCAATACTTCCTCCTGACTTGACATTGAGCTATTAATAATTACTTGATATATGCTGTCACCAGGAAAAACATAAGAGCCAATAGAACCACAGTACGTGGATATAAAATGAGCTGGTTTTCCCTGAGAGAGATTTTTATGGAGAGGCTTAAGTGCTTAAAAGAGACAGAAAGGTACCCTAGTTCACTTCACTCCTGTTATCCACTAAGCTCATTATCACATCACCAGAAGTGAGGTCCATTTGTTAAGATGCACTTCAGTAACTTGTTCTGCCAACCATGTATCAGCACGTCTCCCCCTCCAAGATTTCAAACTGATGACTCCTCTGCCCATTTCAGCAGCTTGCTCAGCATTGTAAGTTATTTACAGCTGCTAATTGACTTGTTGGGGTCCCTTATGAGTCAACTGAAGACATCTTAAGTGGGTTCCACTCCAAACATGAAATCCAGTCACCCTCCACGGGCTGCTCCCACACCTCCGTGGCTGCCCCTTCCTCTTACTCCTCTCCAGAATCCATGTCCTTGCTTGGGTACCCCAGCAGAGCAGAGGATGACAGTGGCCTCAGCGCCCTGCCTTCTCAGCCCCAGCCCTTCATTCTCTATGCCACGTGAAGTTGAATAAGATTTTCTTGAAGGGTTTAGAACATCTAAAGGGAAACAAGTGGTTGAATAGGAAGAGGTTCAACTGTGTAGTGTTGGACGGCCTCCATAGTCCAAAGGGAATGTGATGGCTAATATTAAATGTCAACTTAATTGGATTGAAGGATGCAAAGTATCGTTCCTGGGTGTGTCTGTGAGGGTGTTGCCAAAGGAGATTAACATTTGAGCCGGTGGATTGGGAGAGGCAGACTCACCCTCAATCTGGGTGGGCACCATCTAATCAGCTGCCAGCATGGCTAAAATAAAGCAGGCAGGAGAAGATGGAAAGAGCAGATTTTCTGAGTCTTCCCATCTTCATTTTTCTCCCATACTGGAGCTTCCTGCCCTCAAACATCAGACTCCAAGTTCTTCAGCTTTTGGACTCTCGGACTTACACTGGTGGTTTGCCAGGGGCTCTCGGGCCTTTGGCCACAGACTGAAGGCTGCACTGTCTGCTTCCCTACTTTTGAGGTTTTAGGACTTGGACTGGCTTCCCTGCTACTCAGCTTGCAGACGGCCTATTGTGGAATTTCACCTTGTAATCATGCAAGTCAATTCTCTTTAATAAATTCCCTTTTATATATACATCTATCCTATTAGTTCTGTCCCTCTAGAAAACCCTGAGTGATACAGAGAACAACACAAAACAGGCCAAGACCTGAGCAGGCTTAACCCCTTCTCTTATCCAGAAAGTTGCCCCAGAGACAATGTGGTTCTCACCAGCAGTACCTTCCCCTGCTGGGATTTCCCGTTTAGGATGTGCCTCTTGGTGCTAGAAGAACAGTCTGGGTTGGTGTGGGCTCTTGCCAGCCGCCACCCACATCTCCTCACCCATGTGTCTCTTTCCCCCAAACCTCACTCTGGTGCCAACTGGTGAAACACACACACTCCCAAATTCAACGTCACGAAAAGCAACAGGAAGAATACAAACATCCTCCTAAGAATACAATTTGCAAGATCTTGAATGCTGACATAGGAGCTGGTACATTATTCATCTTGGGCAGACTTTATTTTTGTCACCACAACTGTCTCTGCTATGATTTGAATGGGTCCCCCAAAGTTCATATGTTGGAAACTTAAACCCAATGAAACAGTGTGAAGAGGCAGGGCCTTTTAGCAGTGCTTACATCATGAAGTCAAAGCCCATTACTGCTGTTATCATGGGAGTGGGTTCCTGGTAAAGGGACATGTTCAGCCCCCTTCCCTTACTCTGCATTTCTGTCGTGGAATGTCTCAGCAAGAAGGCCCTCGCCAGATGCCAGCATCTAGATGGTGGACTTCCCAGCCTCTAGAACTATGAGAAATAAATTTCTTTTCAGTACAAATGACCCAGCCAGTGGTATTCTGTTATAGCAGCATGAAAGAGACTAAGATAGCCCCCGAACCCTTTCAGATTATGTTTCCTTGGGCCTGTTAGAGGTAAAAAATGGGACTGTTTCTGAGATGTCTGCCTGCTTTTCTAGCCTCACAAGGACCCAGGTACAACTTTAAAAAGGACTGCTTACAAAAGCCTGGAAAACACAGGCCATCCTCTTCACCTGGGAGAAAAGGGAAAGGAAGGGAGAAATTGAGGGTGAAATGTGATTTTCCTTTCACTTATATATGGCGGGGAGCAGGGGTGCATTTTAAAAGAAAACTTTCATGAAGGGGAGAGGGGTCAGGGTGGCTTTCCCCAGCCCCTCATTCTGTCACCTACCAGGAACACTGAGGGTTCTGCAAGCTTTGCAGCAGGTTGGCTCCACCGATGCACTTACGAGGACTTGGCACCCCAACTGTGAAAGGTTCCCAATTTTTGTACTAATTTATGTCATTTATACTTCCAGCAACATTGTAGATATTACTTCTCATAAATGGTACCATCTCACTCAATATTTTCTTTTCAAAATAAGAGAGCTTCTGTGGAATCTCTTTTTAGGTAAATACTACCATAAGATGGCTAGACGATAGATAGATAGATAGATAGATAGATAGATAGATAGATAGATAGATAGATAGATATGGATGGATGATGGATGGATGGATGGATGGATTGATAGGTAGGTAGCTAAGATAATAGCTTCTCTCTCTAAAGCTAACACATTCCAGCTGTTTCCTTAGAGCAAGTACCTAAACCTTCTGACTACTCGTTAGTTGAAAACGGGCCCCCTGTTTTAATCTTCAGACTCAGTTCAATCAAGCTGGGGAGGAGATGACTGTATTGACAACTTCATCAGGAATCTCAGGCATATATGTTCCAAGGAAAATTCACATTAGAATGTATTACGAGCCCATATGGACCCTTGGAAGCAGCAGCAGGAACAGCTGTCTTCTGAGGTCCTTGCCAATGGGCCCGAAAATCAGTTGCACCATTGACCTGAAGTCGAAATTTCCTCACCCACCCTGCCGTGAACTTTCCGAGTTGCCATATGGGGAGAGCCCCTCCCATATGGTCCCCTGTGGGGAGGTTACAGGCCCAGGAAGATTTGGAGAACAGAGTCCAAGAATGGATCCAAGAACAAAAGGTATGGCCAAGCTGCAGATGTGCGTACGTACATTTCCAACAGGCCCCTCCACACGGCTCATGCTGGACCTAAGAGGATGTGTTTAGTCATCCCTCTCCTTGGTCCAGAAAGGATTTAAGATAGATGGCTATGTTACAGCCATTGTTCACGATTTAGGAGTAAATATATTTTCTCAATTATCCTCAAGAAGAAAAATAAAAAATCAAACCAAAGCAAAATAAAGTATCAAAGACTCTAAAGGGATTTTAGCAAATTACTGTCACAAATTTTACAAACCTACTTTCTTTGCCCGACACATCTCAGTGTTTTTCCTATCCGTATCTGTAGAGTCTCCAAAAAAGGCTGCAGGGGTCCTATGTCCTTCATCAATTACGCTGCAACATACCCTGCGACAGCAACCACAGACTTACCCCATTTTTGTAGAGAAAGAGATTTTAAAGACACATCATTTGTCTCTATTTATATTTAGGTACACAGCCTACTTATCCTTGTTACCTGCTTTTCTTCCTCTCAAAAAACGAAATAAAATAAGAAATAATTACATCCAAAAAGGTGCAAAACATAAAGAAAAAGCAATGTCAGAAGTAAAGTCAAATTCTATCCAGACAACATGTGAGCAAATAGTGCCTCGAATTTTTTTTTTTTTTTTTTTTTTTTTGTGAGACGGAGTCTCGCTCTGTCGCCCAGGCTGGAGTGCAGTGGCGCAATCTCGGCTCACTGCAAGCTCTGCCTCCCGGGTTCATGCCATTCTCCTGCCTCAGCCTCTCCGAGTAGCTGGGACTACAGGCGCCCACCACCACGCCCGGCTAATTTTTTGTATTTTTAATAGAGACGGGGTTTCACCGTGGTCTCGATCTCCTGACCTCGTGATCCGCCCGCCTCGGCCTCCCAAAGTGCTGGGATTACAAGCGTGAGCCACCGCGCCCGGCCCAGTGCCTCGAATTTTAAAACATTTTGAGAATGAGCAGTAGATTCAAATAATGGAATTTTCTTTCCAACTGTGAGCACAGCATATCATAGAAACTGGGTTTATTCAGGGTTATAGTCACAAATACAAGTTCTATGTTCCTGACAACATGAAATCAAGCCTCTTACATGCACACAAATGTGAACGTGCCTCGATAGGTAGTGCATATTTTGGATGTAACAGCAGAGTTGCTTTGCTTCCCAACCCACAGAACAGTTCTGTACTAAGGATATGAGCAAAAAATAAACTTGATTTTTATAGACTTGTGTTTTTTTCCAAGGCCTTGGCCCATAATCTTATTAAATTTAACAGTTCAAAATAAGTTTCCCTGGGAAACTTCAAAAACTGACTCATATCTTTGAAAACACTGACTTTTAAAATGTTTATTACCGATTTTCAATTACCAAAAAAGTCAGAAATTTCCAGTGCGGAAGATTACGACTCAAGAAGTAAATATTCACCCTTTATTCCCTCTCAGAAACAATTGGAATTGTAGTTTTGTGTATGTACCCTTTCAGGGTTTAAAATTTATAGAGATAGATATTTGCATAGATACACACGCACCGACAGATGTGCTGTTTTTTCTTTAACGAACATGGGACTGGAATTTACCAATTGTTCTGCAGCTTGCTTTTTCCATGTAATGATCTATCCCAGACGTCTTTCAATTCCCGAGTCCCCTTTCTCTTGGGAGGCCCCACTTTCCCACCCCTGGTGTGGCTGGGACAATGGCCCCTTGCTTAGCCACCCCCTGTTGAGGGACAGTTGACAGGGGGTGGGTAGGCTGCTGATTGCTGTCGATTTTTAGTAATTGTGAGATCCAGCATTGAGTCTGCTGTGCGTGCGGCTTTCCTGACTTGGGCAAGCGTGTCTCTGGAATGGTGCTGGGTCCCTCAGTAAGGGACAGGATGAGCATGGCATGACCCTGCGGACAAGGAGAGCCTGGCTGGCCTCAGGAGGCGGCTTCCAGCCTCAGATTCACAGTCACTGGGAGCGGGCCTCGAAATTCCAGAAAATTGTTTCCAACTTTTTATTTTAAAACAGACAGATCGCTTTTCAAATAAAAGCTGACTTGGGCCCCCTCTATCTAAGAACATCGGGGAAAAATGTTCTGGCTGAGATAGGATGAGGGGCTCAGAGACAGGCTAGTTTCCCCTTTTCTCCCCAGGCCCGCTCAAACTCCTTGGGCTCCAAGAAGCAAAGTTCATCAGAGTGAGAACCAGCATCAGAGTGAGAACCGACAGGAGTCACCGACCTGTGAGACCAGGGGTAGAGCAAGGACCCTGTAAACAGGGCAGGGCAAACCCCAAATCACATCCCCCTGAGCCCTGCGGGCACACGGGGAGCCCCTTCTATGGGACAAACTTGGGCTTCAAATGGGAAAGAACTCTGCAGAGCACAGACAGGACGGGGTGCAAGCAGCAGCGTGCAGAGGAGCGGTGTGGAAACTGTGCAGCTATCCTGAAATTACGAAAATCGTCACGATACCCCTCATATTGTGTCCCTCTGCCCCGTTCCACCGTGTGCAGGCCTAGAAATCACCCGTGGGCAAGTCAGTTTCCCGTCAGGAAGGGAACTTTTTTATGACTGTTTTGAGCCTAGCAAGGCACCTTCCTGAGTTTCACAGATCTTAGGAGGAGACATTTGCAGCAGGTTCCTCATCTCAGTCAATAGCCACTGTGTTTATTGCACAGCCCCTCCGGGCCGGGCCTTGTGCCTGGTGGGAGAATTTAAAGAGAAGCAAACAGACGTGGCTCCAGCCCTGGCGTGGCTTCTTACATAAGTGGTGACCAACTGTGCGCTGCTATGGAGGCAGCGTCAGGAGCTGAGGCCACCCTGGAGAGAGGGGCTAAGCCTGCAGCATGGGACAACTTCCCTGGGGAAGAGCCCAGGAAGGGGATGAAGAAGGTGGGTGGGGTGCAGGGTAGAAAGTGTCACATGGAGAGGGCTTGTCTCGGTCCCATCCTGGGACAATGGGACAGTCACTGCTGAGGACTCACACTGTCCTCCGCTGACCACTTTTGATGTCTCTAGCCCTCCTCCCCGGGAATACCCCTCGGTTTACTCAATTTCTCTGCTTCAGGGGTGGACAGACACCCACACTTGCCTTGCTGAAAACTCTGCAGGCTCCTGGTCTCCCAAGAGACACTCCCCAGAACAACTGCATCTTCTCGCTCCAGTGGCCACAAAACACGGGGTGCTGCCAGGGTCCTCTCTTGGCCCACGCCTGGTCTGTCAGCAGATTCCGTGCAGAGGCCGCCACTCCCCGACGGGGCCTCGCTGGGCCCGGCCATGCCCTGAGCTCCCGCCAAAGCCTTCACCCTGGTCTTCCTGTTTCGCCTCCTGCAGGCCTGTTCCCGACACAGTCTCCAAACCCCCTTCTCCACTTCCCACCCTCAGAATCAGAGCCCAGCCTGTGGGATGGTCTCCCCGGACCTCTTCATCATCCTCTGCCACACGGCTCGCACCTCCACGGTCCCGGCTCACAGCCTTTGCCAGGCTTCTCCTCCCCAGACAATATCCCCACGTGGCCACCCTGCTCTGCTTCCACCCAGAGTGCTCACCATGTTTTAGCTTAAGGTAAACATAACTTGCTGTTTGCTGTATTTGTTATTTATTATTTATTATCTGCCTTCGGCACACCCATCCCCATGCCTCGGAATATCAGCTCTTTCAGGACGTGGATTTTGGGCCTGTTTTGTTCATTGATCTGTCCCCAGGGTGCCGGGCACATTGTAGGTGTTCAATAAAGTGTGTGGAAGGAATGAATCAGGTTTGAAGGAGGGAAGGCTGTGAACAGGGCCTTGGACTTCACCTAAGAGCGGGTTTCTGGAGGCTGCTGACCAGGCTGCCACATTGATCCAGGTACCAGAAGAGAGTGGGGCTGGGCCAGGGCAGGTGGAGGTGAATGGATGGAGTGAACTGGACAGCACTGATGGGCTTGTGGGGGAATTGAGGATGGGGGGGGAAGAGATGGTGTTGATGGACCCCAATTTCAGGATGGGGCACAAGGGTCTGAAAGCCCTGAGGAGCCCCTGGTCTGGGGAGCTGACACATTCCATTTTGGAGAATTGAGTTTGTGAAGCCTGTTAAGAACCAAACAAGAAGGAAGATTGATTCTTATGGAACTAGGGGTGTGGATTGGGAAATAAAATTGTATTTGGCTTCACCTTGAACACGAAATAGGACTACAGGGGTAGTGATGGGGAGAGAGCCCGGGGGTCTGTAGGTACAAGTCAGATGGGCAGTGTCCACGCACTGTCAGCTTGGCGAGTGCTCACAGACAAAGGGAAACAGATGAGAACAATGTGTCATGAACTATGCAATGATCTCGGATGCTAATGTTATTAGTTTCCCACCCAAATTCTGTAAAGGGCTGATTATTCTGGAACGCGTGACTGCGCTGTTGCTTTGGTGCTAGGTAAAATTCATAGTTTCCTATTTTTGGTGACTCTCCACCAGTTGCAATTTTCAAAAGTAGGTTTCCTTTGTTTTCCCACAGACAGAAAACCTTCAGTGACTTGGGCAGAGTGTCGCTTAAGTGAAATGGGTGCCAGTCCCGTTATGAAGGGTAAACAGGTCTGTATTGTTCATGATGTGGGAAGGAGAGAGGCAGAATGAGGTGGCGGCCATTGATTCATAGAATCTCTGACGGCGCTAGAGCCATACAGGCAAGTGGCAGTTCTGGGACTAGATTCCTGGTGTGTGTGTGCCTGTGTGAGCATGCACATGGGAGTGAGGATGTGTGCATGAGTGTGATGGTGTGTGTGCGTGTGTTAGCGTGGGGTTTTGCCATGTTGGCCAGGCCGGTCTCAAACTCCCAACCTCAGGTGATCCGCCTGACTCCACCTCCCAAAGTGCTGGGATTACAGGCATGAGCCACCATGCCCGGCCTGCCAGTGACTTTAGAGGAGGAAAAGGTAAAGTCTGAGCCCAGAGTAACCAAAGGAAGAGGCAGGAGAAGCAGAGAAGGGTGGGTGAGCTTCTGGAGCACAGAGACTTCCAAAGACAGGAAGAAAGTACTCTGCTTTTTTCTGGACTCCTGGCCACATATGGCAGGTGCACTTGACAGTGATCCGAGACGGGGGACAAATCGTTCCTGGATATTCTCACTTCACAAAGCAAAAGCGGCTAGTCCAGCAGAGGGCATGGCCCAGGAGCAGACAGCTCCCTCGAGTGCATTTTAGAAAACAAGCACGAAAGCCCTTCGACTTGGGGGCGAAAAATAGGCAGGCAGCCTTTCACCCTAAAGTGTATTCAACAGTGAAAACAAATATGTTTCTTAGCAAAAAGTAGCCAGCTTCAGTCATCTGTTTCCTCACTGACAGTGGCAGTCAATAATTAGACCATGCATTGGAAGAAAATATCTGCAGCATATATACTGGATTAATCATTTTTTAAAAAGAATGGCCTAGTGAAAAATGAGCAAAGTATGTGCACACTTCACCAAAAAAGTACACATGTAGCTAATACATGAGCACAGCCTCACCAGTGAGTGGAAATGCGAATTGATAACATCTGTGTCTCCCCCTTCTATTAAATAGGCAGAAACGGAATCAACCAATAATATCCAGTTTTTGTAAGGATATGAGAAAAGCGTGTGGGTAGGGGGGTAAATTGGTGTAGTCTTCCTCAAGGAAAATTTGTCAACATCTATCAAAGTGTGCTGGGGCCCGGCAACAGAAGCTGGCTGAGGATGTCAATGTCACTGATAGCAGCGTCCAGCTGGATGCACTCTCTGGTCGCCTTTCATTCAGGGGTCCCCAACACCTGGCCATGGACTGGTACTGGTCTGTGCCCTGTCAGGATCTGGGTTGCACAACAGGAGGTGAGCAGTGGATGAGTGACTGAAGCTGCATCTGTATTTACCACCGCGTCCCATGGCTCACATCACCACCTGAGCTCTGCCTCCTGGAAGAACAGCAGCAGCACTGGATTCTCATAGGAGCGTGAACCCTGTTGTGAACTGAGCATGGGAGGGATTTGGTTGCATGCTCCTTATGAGAATCTAATGCCTGATGATCGGTCACTGTCTCCCATCACCCCCAGATGAGACCATCTAGTTGCAGGAACACAAGCTCAGGGCTCCCACTGATTCTACATGATGGTGAGTTGTGTAATTATTTCATTGTATATTACAATGTAATAATAATATAAATAAAATGCACAATAAATGTAATGCACTTGAATCATCCTGAAACCATCCCCCCTGCCCCATCTGTGGAAAAATTGTCTTCCATGAAACCAGTCCCTGATGCCAAAAAGGTTGGGGACCGCTGCTTTAAGTCAATAAGGATAAACCCGGACAAACCGTTTAGCCAAGACTGGCATCCACAGAGAGTGGCTCCAGGTGCAATGTTGTGCAAAGCTAAAACCCACTGGGTCTTCTTGAGAGAGTGCAGGTGTAGTGGGATTCAGAAGCTGGTCACCTACCTGGAGTCCTTCTCATTGGCATTTGTCCACTGCTACCGCAGAACATTCGTGTGCTTGTTTCTGTACCAGACACTGTGCCAGGGGCTTGGTGCTCATCGTCTCCTTCAATCCTCACAATAGGCTGTGAGCGAGGTGATTATCCTCGTTTCAGAAGGTAGGGAACGGACTCTGAGAGGTAAGTTGTTAAATGAAAATCAATAATCAGCTCTATCAGCTTCAGCTGTAACACAGATAGCTTTTTTTTTTTTAAGGTACAGAAGTAAAAGGGTGGTTTTAAGGAGGGGCAGCCCATGAATATGAGCCGGGTGGGGGCATTTCTTTTTTCTGACTGAACGAATAGATGTTAGAGCCAGAGTGGCATTTGTTTACCAACCACAGGGGCTAGTGTGGTGAATGCAAGAGTATCTTTATGCGGTCATTGGTTTTAGAAATTTCCAACCAAAATCCTCCACTTACTGCTGTTCAAAGAATAGCTTCCAAATCAAGATTTAAAAATAGTTATTCTTCCAATAATTTAAGGTAATGTCCTGGATGTTCATCTTAGGTACTCTAGAAGGCCTGAGCAGGCTGGGCCTTAGTATGGGGCAAGATGCATGGGGGTGCTAAGCCTGGTGGACTTCTAGGAGGCAGCATGTCTCTGAAATGTTAGCTTTAATTTGTCTCATGTGAGATGAGAATTGAGAGGAGGGTTTTGCAATATTGGCAGTGTTTGTAAACGTTTGTGATGTTATGTGACATTGCCAGTTGACATTGGCCAACTGACTCGTTGACCAGTCCAGGTATCCACGAACTTGTCTCCTGAGCCACCTACGATTTCTGTACAACCCACAATGTGTTAAGGTTTGTCAGCTGTAAGCCAATAGAGTATACGATTATGGAATTCTTTCTTTTCATCAAATGAAGTTTTAACTATAATTTGTCAAGAAAAACTGTGGCAATGGAATCCTGATGAAGGACTGGAGGTGAATAAAGCACCATTTGCTTTAATTTGGAAAACACTTAAAGAGGAATAGCCTGAGCTTGATGAGTTTACTTTATAATCTTCTTCAGATCCCATCAACATGTCTCTGAGAGTGTTCTGTCTACTATGTGTTATTACAACAAAACATGGAAATCATTTAGGGAGACATTTTCCTCTATGAGTGGGGTGTTGCTCAGTTAGATCAACCAGAAAAAAACTGATTTGTCGTATTCAAAATACTAAATATAGATATACACAGTGTTAATTTATTACATTATAAATAAAAGCATTAATTTGCAAGGTTTCAAAATTAAAAACAAAACTGAGCTTCACCACAATTTAAGAGCCACTGCCCTAATGGGAATTCCCAGGCAGGGATGGAAAAGGGTGTGTGTGTGTGTGTGTGTGTGTAACTGGGTAGCCAAACATAAAAGGAAGAGATAAAACAGCTCCCTTTCAGCAATAAAACCACAATTGTGTTGTATAATTATATATTGCATAGTCTCCATTGTAAACAAAAACATTTGTTTCCATTTTGGTTGAAATGAAAACTGTTTCTCTTTTCCAGACTGTCTTTGCTGCCTGCTCAGTGAGCTCAGGCCACTAATGAATGGCTGGCATCCCAGCGTCTACCCACGAAAGACCCACTCTGACCTCCCAGAGCAAAACCCCACTGTTTAAAGGGCACAGAGGGCAAAGCCCTGGTGGCTTCCCTCCTTCCCTCCCTCAACCTCACACCCGTCTTCCTGTAAACCTTTTGGCTTGTAGGCAACTTGCCTAGAAGGTAAGCATGGCCCAAAGTATGCCCCTGACCACCACAGAAAGGCATTGCACCCAGCGCAGCTCTGGGGAAAATAGGAGCCTCCACCCAATAGCCCAAAGCCTGCCCTTTCTTTTGGAATCCACTAGTCCTAGGCCCGGCCGTCGAACTTTGGTTTTAATTTACTTGTGCCACAGGGTGACTGACATGGGTTTTTTTCTTCTTGCTAGAATACAATTGCAAAGCGAGTCTTCATGTCCATGATGAGGAGGCCCTCTATGGAACTTGGTGTCATTTGGAAGATCCCCAGTGGTGATGGGTAAGAATAGCAGCTGGCAGTGGGCCTTCCAACAGGTCTTTGGAAAAGGCAGAATATAGAGCTGGGGCCTCTGATCATCCTAGTCCCTCACACGCCATTTCTCAGCGTGCCCTGAAGGGCAGAGTCAGTAAATGTGACCCCAAAGTCTGGAAGAAGGCACTCCCGTTTCTCTGGTTCAGAAAGGGGCTGCAGGCCAAGATAAGAGACCATTTGGAATGTATCAATTTGTGACTTTCACAACATCCGATTAATTTGTCTTCTTTAATATGTAAACTGCCAACATGACTTCCTGATTCTCTCATCTTTCTCGATTTCCCTTTTCATGGGATTTCTGAAAAGGGGTGACCCGTTGGTTTGAGCACTCGTGGGTCACAGTTATGGGTAGAAACTAGGTCCCTTTAAGTGAAAGCTCACTGGCTCCACCTGGCCCGTCCCCCTGCCTGTATTTTGCTGGAAGAGCCTCCTTGGGATCACCACTGATGAGCGTATCATGCCGCCGTATGATTTGATGCCTATCACTTGGTCTTCCATCCATCAAAAGAAAGGTGCTGGTCTCTGGTCCTGCCTGGAGTCAATGCTGACCTCGGCATTTGCTCTACTTTCAATTTTCTCTGGAGGTGAAGACAATGCTGCATCAAGCCAACCTACAAGTCCCCGCCAAGGGGAAGGAGTATTGCAATATGGGGCTCCCTAAAACCCATCCATAACCTTGGTGGATTCCACAAAATGCAAAATACTATAAGCTGCCGTTACACACGCTCTCCAGTGCAAACTACATTCCCTAAAGATGCAATTTATTTTCTTTTTATTGTATTTAATTCCAAAAGAAAGGTCACACTTCTTTGCTAGGTAGGCAAGCTGTTCCGGAGGACACACTAGAGAAAGCAGCACTCCCCACCCTAACCCACATCCCCAACACACTCACCTGCCCACACTCACACAATCACATACACATGCCCACACTTATATACACATGCTGACACCCGTGCACACACTCATTCACACTCATACACATTCACACTCAGGCATACTCGTACTCCTCATGAGCACACCACACTCACCTGTGCACACTCACACACATGCAGACACTCATGGGCACACTCACACACATGCAGACACTCATGGGCACACTCACACACATGCACTCATGGGCACACTCACACATGCTGACATGCTCATTTGCACCCAGACACCGGCATACACATTCATTTGCATGCACACACACACACTTTTTAACGTGGTAACGATTTACAGGAAAGAACAGCTGGAACTCATGCTGGGATAACCAGGTACAAGTGCTCTCTGCAGAGAATAAGCGCACACAGGTTTGTGTCTTCTGACCGAGAGCCCTCCTGAAGGGAGGTCTGTACCTCCTCCCTCCACTCATTTTACATAAGGTGACAGGTCAGAGGCCAGGGTGGGACCAGAGCGAGGGAGCACCGTCTCTGGCAGCAGCACTTGCCAATCCACACTGTGGAGGCCAGAACAGCACCCCAGAGAGCAGGGGGGAAACGGCTCATCTTTAAAACAATGGCAGAAGAAATCCAGCAAAGGTCACTTTTCCTGTCTGAGCATGTTTAAGGCCAGAGAGTGGCTACTTCTCTGCCTCCTGCAGCTCCCTCAGCGTGGCTTGGAGGAGTCGGTGAAGCTTCCAGAACACGCTGGGGGCTGCTCTCCGGGTGTTCCCGCTGGGGACCCCAGGGTCTGCACATTCCTGCACCGCCTCCTGTAACTGCAGCTGAAGCTGGAAAGAGACCGCAGAGCTCTTGAGAGGTGCGGAAAACCAATGGCGAAATATTTTGTCACAGATGACCTGAGGGAATGAAGAGTGGACAGTTAATTTAGGGCAGCAAATCCTCCTAAAAGCTTCCCAAGCCCAGGATTGGTTCCGAAACAGATCTCAGCTTCTCTCCCACCCCCACCCCCATCCTTCAGGGAGCGCACTCCAGAGACCATCCGATTTGGAAACATGCCTTCACTTCTGCCCCTTAAACCCTTCAGCACCATGAACAAACGACGCCTCTGAGAGGAGAAGCCGACGTCTGTGTGAGGCAGAAACTTCCCTTTCCAGCCCCCTAGCAGATGGATGAAGTTCTGGGTGACACTGTAACAGGACTGGACACCTTTCTAGGGAGGAAGGGAAGCAGAAGTCAAGTCACAGACAGTCACCGCTGCAGGAGTTGGTCCTTTGCAGGCCTGAGGGAAGCCAGCTTTGCTGTCACCACCTGGAGATGAGATTTCTTATCCACAAGCCGGTCCTAGTGACCGCAATGACCATCTGACCGGGTCATCCAGAGGGCCAAATGGTGCGTGAGGGAGAAGTGTGTGAACTTGTGTGGCTGCCTGTAAGCACTTTAAGGCTCATGAAACAAAGGTATATTTGACAGAAAAGACTGCAGGCATAAGGCTCTTTGAAGGCTCTGTGAAATGTGTTATTCTAGAAGCAGAGGTAAAAATTAGACCCTGTCTTTAATTCTAATCGGGTATGAAATTCAATGATGCTGAGGATCACTAGAAATTTCTCCCTGTAAACATGTTGTTTGTCTTATAGCTCCTACAGCTCCCCCCACATTGGGAGAAATGACCTGCGAGCTGCATGATGCATCATGCTTTATTTCTCTTTATCACACGTTAAATCAGACTCAATTAACAAATGCCTCCATTGTAAAGAGCTACTGCTTCATAGAGGACAAAAACCTTCAACTTCCATTTCACAATCCCTGCAAAAGCAAGGATTCTTTTCAAAGCCTAATTATGGTTTTTTTAAAATAGAGAATACATTTTCATGTGCAAAATTTAAAATGTTCTTAAGGCTAGACCGTGATCTCAGGCTCCACCTCGCCCCGATGCTCAGCTCCCTCTCTGAGAATGAGACATTCTTTGACACACACATTTCCTTTTTCTTTTATTTTACACATAGGTAATATGTTGTACACACTGTTCTCAAACTTCCACCCCCATTTGTATGAGGGGGATCCCTCGAAATTGATTTCTTTTTCTTTTTGAGACAAGGTCTCACTCTGTGACCCAGGCTGGAGTGCAGTGGTGCCATCTTGGCTCACTGCAACTTTGACCTCCTTGGTTCAAGCGATCCTCCTACCTCAGCCTCCTGAATAGCTGGGATTACAAGGGCATAGCACCATGCCTGGCTAGTTTTTGTATTTTTTGTAGAGACAGGGTTTTGCCATGTTGTCTATGCTGTTCTTGAACTCCAGGGCTCAAGTGATTCACCCGCCTTGGCCTCCCAAAGTGCTGGGACTACAGGCATGAGCCACCGCGCCCAGCCATTCCCTCCAAATCAGTTCTTATGAGGATATTCCATGTGATTTAATGGCTACTTCTGAAATGTGTGCATGTGTCATAAGTTATTTAACCAGTTCTCTATTGATGGAATTGAGGTTGCATAATAACTTTTGCGATTATGAACAATGCTGCAATAAACGTCTTGCAGATATATGCTATTGCATTTTGTGCATGTGACTACATTTCTAGAAATAGGATTTCTGGGTCAAAGGGCATGTGCATTTTTTGTTTTGATAGATATGTTAAATTGACTCCATAAAATTTCTACTCATTTACACTCCCTGGCAATGTATCCAAGACTGCTCGTCCTCCCTTAGCCTCTCCAACGCAAACGCCACAGATTCATTTTGCCAACAGGTGGGTGAAAATGGTTTAATTTGCATCTTTCTTAGTTTGAGAGTTATTTGTGCTTCCTTTTCAATGAATGGTCAAGTTTATATTTTTGGCCTTTGTTGTGTTCATTTGTAGATGCTCTTTATATCTTAAGGACATCGCCCTTGCTTTAGGTTGGTTCCCCAGGAAGCAGACTCTAAGACAGAGGTTTGCATGCAGGGATTCTTTGAGGCCTGTCCTTGAGAACCACACTCTATGGAACTGAGGAAGAAGTAAATGTGTGGGGCTGGGGAGTCTCTATGGAGTTGTCCCTTAGTGAGGCACAGGGGGCTTGGTGTCGGGCCCACCCTCTTTAACCAATCACTAGATGCTGCCCCTGGAAAGTGGGTCTCCCCTTGGCGAAGCCAGTCCTGGGGGGAATGAGCCCCAGCAGCCAGGAATAAGGCCCTTCCACTCTCTACATTCCTGGTCTATAAGAAGAACTGCAAATGTTTTGCAAATTTTCTCATTTAACTTTTAAATTTGCTCTTTTTTTTTGTAATTTTATTTATGCCAACATGGGTTTTTTTTTTTTTTCTGAAAGATAATTGAATTTGTCAACTCTTTGTCTTCAGCTTTGTTTCATACTTATAAAGGCCTTATCTACACTAGAACAATATTTGAAACTCTCCCAGCTTTTTCTGGTACCTTAAGGATTTCATCTTTTTATGTGTAAGTATCTGAGCCATCTGGAATCTAGTCTGAGGTCAGGAGGAGGCAGCTACCACGGTGTTTGTTGTGCCTGGCCAGCCAGTTTACCAGCACCATTGACTATGCCACCTAGCTCTCCCTGCCCTGGTCTACAAGGCCCCGTTTATCAGAGCTAAATACCCGTATTTCATTAGTCTATTTCTGAGATGGTTTTTATTCCATTGCATTGATTTGTAAATTTATATAGAGCAAGAATTTTGGGGGTAATTTGGGTTCAAAATGCAGAAAATTAAGGCTGGGTGTGGTAGCTCAAGCCTGTAATCCCAGAATTTTGGGAGGCTAAGATGGGAGGATCACTTGAGACCAGAAGTTTAAGACAAGCCTGGGCAACATAGTGAGACCATGTCTCTGCAAAAAATAAATTAAAAAATTAGCTAGGTGTGGTGGCACGCCCCTGTAGTCCCATTTATTTGGGAGGCTGAGGTGAGAGGATCACTTGAGCCCAGGAGTTCGAGGCTGTAGTGAGCTATGATTGTGCCATTGCACTTTAGCCTGGGTGATGAAGCAAACCCTGTCTCTAAAATAAAATAAAACAGAAATAAAAAGTAAAAAAGTAAGAAAATATAAAATAGATAAAGAAAATTGTAATCCTATCTTTCAGAAATACTTGCTTTTGACATTTTGGTATATAAGGGATCATACACTTTTTTTTTTTTTTTTTTTTTTTTTTTTTTTTTTTTTTTTTTTTTTTTTTTGGGATGGAGTCTCGCTCTGTTGCCCAGGCTGGAGTGCAGTGGCTCAATCTCAGCTCACTGTAAGCTCTGCCTCCCAGGTTCACACCATTCTCCTGCCTCAGCCTCCCGAGTAGCTGGGACTACAGGCTCCCGCCACCACGCCCAGCTAATTTTTTGTATTTTTAGTAGAGACGGGGTCTCACCGTGTTAGCCAGGATGGTCTCTATCTCCTGACCTTGTGATCCATGCAACTCGGCCTCCCAAAGTGCTAGGATTATGGGATGATATTGTAAATATTAATTTGTAACCTGCATTTTTTTCACCTAATAATGCTTCATATTTTCTCATATCCTTGAAGAAAATGTAATTTCATTTCTAGGACTTTATTCAAAGTCAATAATCAGATATGTGCACAAATAAAATTGCTCAGCTAAAGAGCATGGCTATGTCTAACAGCCACATCCCCTCAAGAGAGAAGTAACTCACAATCACGTTAACAATATAGACACTTTTCTATTTCCCTGAAGCCTCAACTGTTAATTAATAGCATTTAAAGAACTATTCCCAATTGGTAAGTGAAATTTACTATCATTGGATTTTAATCTGAATGTCTTTGAATGGTAAGATAAAATACTTTTCCAAGTTGGTTGGCCATTTGGATTTCACCATTTGTGTATTTGGTGTCTGTTCTCCTGCCAGTTTTCTCTGTGTTCCTCTTGCCCCTTAATGAATCAGTAAGAGCGCTTTCTACAGAAAGGGTGTAAACTCAGCCTCTCATTACATTGCAAAAAGCAGGCATTTGTGTTCCCATTTTGTGGGTTGGGATCACAAGGCGGTGGATGCTCAGGTGAAAATTATCTTCTTCCCACAGATCAAGAAGAATGATTTCATGACGAACCCACATTAAAGAGGCTGGAATGGAGACGCCTCTGAAGGCCACCACATTCTTAGGCTTCCTGAAAGGGGAAATACTCAGTGATTCTTTGGCCCAGAAGGTCTGTGTAGACTCTGGGGTGGTAGAGTCAGGGTGTTTGGCCTGGCTGGGACCACTAGGTTAACAGCAGACCTGTCCCAGCCTTCCCAAATCATCCCCCATCACAGCTGATGCAGCACCATGCTGGGCTCCTCTCTCCTGCTCCCACCTCACCTGCGTTTTGGGTCTGCAGTGGGCTCACATTGGCCTTTCAGGTTTAAGGAATGAAGAGGACAAGCTACAGCGGAGGGCCCTCTAGGGGAGCGGGTTGGATAGTGTGGGTCCAGAGCCTCCCTAAGCCATCGCATGCAACCAGGCCGTGGGGGAGGTCTGCCTGGACACTGCGGGGCCTCCTCCGGGTATGATCAGCACCTGTGGGCCCAGATACATCCTCCCTCACCTGAGAGCCTCAAGTGAGGGCAGAAGGAGACAGCTTCTGCCAAAAGAAGAGAGATGCTCCAACCCTAGATGGGGGACCTGAGACCCGCCAGCCCTGAATGCCTGAACCCTGTATGTATTCCACTTGTAGCTGATCTCCTGGACTTGGCTCCTTTCTTCCTGTCTATACCACCTCCTGGTCCTGACCTCTGGCCTGTCTGGATGGTGGTTTCTGTCTAACCTCTAGTTAGGCCAGTGTCTCGGGACTGCTTTGCACCCTTCTCAGTATTATCTTTGATGGATTAGCCTCGGGGTTCTCATCGTGTATGTGCCCATGTTTATGAGAGGTTGTAGATACGTGGGGTGGAGCCTGGGCAAGAGGAAGCCCAGCAGCCAGCTCTGCAGGGAGCTCCTCATCAGATGCCCCTGGTCGCCTGACCAACAACCCTGGGGGTAGGCAACCAAGATCACATGATTGCCCCATCCCCACCGTCCTGCCTTTATTAACCACATCGCTCGGATGGACGGCCTGAAAATGTTGACCTTGAGCTCCACTGAGGGTATCTGAAGAGCTAGTGGGCAGAAACAGCCAGACAGCACCTTCTCTTCCCCCAGCCCTGGCAGACTCTGCATACCTGCAGGTTGTTGTTTACGCGCTGCGCTCCGCACTTGTTGACTCGTAAATCACATCTTGAAAAACAGTCAAAGAAATTGCAGTCTTCATCTCCTGTGCAATTTTGCTCAAGGATTTCCCTCATTTTAGGTTCAAAAAAGGCCATGTCCACATCAATAGCCACCACCTGTAATCAAAACAGCACGGGGCTATCAAAGGGCTACTGTTGGGCTCCGTGGAGAGGGAGACTGTTCACAACTTCTGTTCACCTCGTGCGGGTGCCACTGTCCAGGTCACAGGTGATCCCAGAAGTCCCAACGAGCCAAGAGGAAAACCCCAGCCATGCCCTGGGGAGTGAATTCATCCCCTAAAGTGTCTGCATGCATTTTCTTTTACACAGGCCACTGTCATAGCTACAGTGGAAGGCTTTAACTGCAAAAAGGACCTCTGCAGCCATGGGTGAAAGCCCAGGATTGGGAACTATCACCACAAGTATCACTTTTCATCTTTAGATGCTTTCTCAGCTTTGCAAGTAGGATCTCTGAGAGGTGTTATACATGAATTTCCCCTCCACTGCCTTATCACTTGGGTCTCTGACCTTCAAGGGTCAGGACTGTAAAAGCTGTAAGATACAGAGAATCTATTCCCGTGAATACAAGCAATCCAGGGAAGCCACGTTCGAGTGGCTGGTCTCCGGGTGTGATGGAGAAACTGAGGTGGGCAGTGCCTACGTTCTCTTCATGACACATCTGTTACCTGAGTCAGCTGGTTTCGGACTGACCAGTCAGACGACAAAGTAGGGGAAATATCAAAGTTCTCGAATTAGGACTGATACACAGAGGCCCTGAACAGGAGCGACGCCTGAGTTCCACTGACATCGTGAGAACCTGATGACCCCTGGAACTTCAGATTTATCTCCCTGGCATCGAACCAAACAGACTTCAAAACCAGAGAGAGAATAACTTCTAAATTATGCAGCTCTTCCTCTGCCACCTGGATGCAACAACAAAAACAGATGAGCTCAAACCTGAGAAAACCTGGAATCTGCCCAAATCAAGCCGTTTATAGCTTCGAGGTATTAAACAGCCACTAGGAAAGCTGATGAATTTGATGGAGTCAGTGGCATTTCACAAGCCTTCACAGGTCAGCATTGAAATATCAGCCTTTCTTTCTCCCCCTGGCAGTTTCAAAAAGAGTTGCATTTGTTGATCACTCCCTCTTCAATTCTACGCAGTTTGGGAGGCACCTTTTGGTTTTGGTTTTAGTTTTTCATTCAAGATTGATGCTAGAAGGCAATGAAGTTTCTTAGGGATTATTTAGTAAAACAGAGTAGGGGGGAATTATTTATTTCAAAATACGTGGAGAATAATGAAGATAAACAATATAGGACCTTTTCTCTACGTAAGGGGTTTTGCCTAATTACTAATTCAGGTGCTGTAAACAACTTCTCATTTTAATCTTTCCTATCCCATTATTTAGCCACAACAAATAGCCGATTTCCTTATTTACCCTGGTTAATGCACTAAAGTGAATAAGGACTATGCTAATGAATCTCCCATCTTTATAATTCATTACTGGGGCTACACGACTCTTCTTTCTATGGTTTCTGGCGATCTCCCCAGCCTCCCCTGGGCCCCTACTTAGAATTTTAGCTTCTTGCAACTTCTCCTTCCCATTTCTGATAGTTTCCTTCTTATCTCCCAGGGAGAGCCAGATTTATTTTTTAATTTTTAGTGTATGGGGTCTAGAATGGATTACAGCTGTTATAAACATAACCCTATGCACCTAAAATAAGAACAGTATTAAAAAAAAAACCAGAAAAACCTATATCATGTTTCTTAATATCAGGAGAATCATAAAGTCCTTCCTGCATAAAATTACCTAACTTGCCTCATCTTCTTCAAACTTCCTCCTGGCATCAGAATAGGAAGATGAATGAGAATTATTTCATTCTTCACCAAAAACTGTGGCCCTGGAGTAAGAAGCCATACCATCTGTCGGAAAAGAGCACTGGCTGGCAATAGTTTCGGATCATGAAGGTTCCTAGTTATTCATTTACAGCCACTGGACACATTCTCAGGATCTGCAAGTGAGCACCTGCCCTGCAGATGAGAGAATGACTGTGAATGACCAATTCTTACACCTCTGCTGGGAGGCGCCCCTTCCTTCTGCCAGGGCAGCCCAGCAACCTGGGCTCAAAGGCAGGACCCACCCGCCGGGACTCTGAGATCACTAGCTCTCAAACTTGAGCACGTATGAGAATCAACTAGGAGCCTTGTTTTGAAGACAGGGATTGCTGGCTCCCACCCCATCGTTTCAGATTCAATAGGTCTGGCATGGCGTCTGAGAATTTGCATTTCTAAATGAGCTCTCTGGTGAAGCAGATACTGCTGGTTTTCACTTAAAAGTTGTACAATCTTGGGTAAAATAACTCCTTGAACCTCAGGGTCTGCAAGAAGGGTCGCAAACAGGACTGGTGAAGGGGATTCCTCCTGCCCTCGCCTCCCTATTCTTGCCCAGGCTAAGGCTGCAGTACAGGTAAGAGCCCTGAGCGGTGCAGGACCAGCCGACAAAACACAGTCCGGGGCTAGGTTGAGGAGGCATAGTCATGATTTCATTGAACAAATATTTTCTGCTGGTGGTGTGCAAGATACTGGAGGCACAACTTAGGTGGCTCCCACAAACCGGTAACTGGATAATCAACAAGTATGTAGGTAAAAGCATCTGATGTCGCCCACTTGGCATCACAGACCCCATCGGCCCCAGCTCCTTTGAGAAGTGGATATCCTTGAAATTCCCTCAACAATTACAGCACCTGCTGGGTCCCACTCATTGATGCCCACTGATACCTGCTGGAGGAAGAAGGGAGTGACTGAGTGGCGAGAACTGGCCCGCAGCTGCCCGGAGCTGGGGGGTGGGGGTTGTGCGTGAACACTCCCTGACTTCCTCCCCAAGGCCTCAGTGTGGCTGTGGGTCATTACCCCCCGACACACATATCAGGACAGTGTCTGGGAGACGCACATCGCACTCAGAATTGCAGATACAGGTGAGTTCCCCCAGAGCTCCCAGCCCAGCACACAGACCTCCTGGAACCTCCCAGAACTTCCTAGTTATTTCCTTGCCACACTTTGAGGCACCCCGAGCTTGTCAGCCCGTCCAGGGCAGCAAGGAGCAAGGCATTAGGACAAAGCACTGACAAAGATGTATGATGCCCTTCACAGGAATGAGGACATGGTTAGAGAAGGGATTTACACCAGCAGCAAATTTAGTTTTCCAGCTGCTTTCAGAAGACCATGACACTCCTATGCCACCTGCCTTAGAGGCCATGACTGGCAGTCGCAGTGCCTGCTTTTCGTCCCTTTATGTTGCAACCATGCTGAAGAGCATGACCCCACCATGAGCCAGGTCCCACAGTGACCAGCATGCCCGGGTGACTGGAGCTAAGCTGGTCTGGCCGTTCAGCGGCCGGCACTGGCCGCATAAGAATGAACTCGTTACAGCAGGTGGGGGAGCAGAGCACTCCGCCCTCCCCAAACCCATCCTGCACCCATGACATCCCTGCCAGTCTTAGTACTATTTCCTGTTGGATGGTCCCAGCACCTGGCACAGCGTGAGGGCACTGGGACGATCGCAGCAGTATTAATCTGACCCATCAGTGTTTGCCTAGCTGGGTGAAGGGAGAGGGGTTTGTGTTACACGGAGACACTGAGGCTCCTGCTGCTGTTCTTCCACACCTCCCTGTTCTCACGCACCTGCCTGGCCCCACGTGCCCCGTGGTGCAGTGGCAGATATTTCCACCTGGCAGGGCTTTCCCTTGTGGAAGGCACTAAAACCCCATTTGTTCCTCTAGAAGTCTCACATATGGAATGGAAACTGACCGGAACCTCTCCAGACAAAAAGCACTGGGAAAAGTTACATGTTGTCACAGAGCATGGGCAGCTGGAGAACAGCGTCTCCACACCGGAGGCCACCCTCCCTCATCATGCCCTGCAGCTCCTTGCCTCCTGCGGACTGTTTTCCGCGCAAGTTAAACAGACCAGCAAGAGAGGTTGCTGTTACGTGAGCTCAAAGCAGCCACAGAGCTCAGATGAAGGATCCAGAACAGCCCTCTGCCTCCCACTGTGGCCTCCGTTCCTTCAGATTCTCACTCGAGATGCCTCTGTTCCTTACTGACACCCGGAAGGAAGCGTTCTGGGAGGTGGGAGTTCTCTAAGGCTACAGAAGCCACAGTAGTTTGCGAACTCAGGCCAGGAGCTCAGAAACCTTCTCATCTCCTTCCCACCAGACCCGAGAGCTCCGTTCTCCGCACATAAACACACCGCCCCGCGCCACTTACTGTGAAGTCGCTCCGGATGGCAAAGTTTTCCGGCTTGATGTCGCAGAGGTGGAGGCGGTGGGAAAAGTCACTGTCAAAATGGTTCACCATGTCCAAGAAGCTGAGTGCGATGTCACTGATGGCCTTGGCCTGGCCACCCCCAGGGGCACCTGGGGCCTGGTCCAGGGGGAAGAGTGCCCCGTGGTGGGGGCTGCCCGCGGCCAGGAACTCCACCGCGTAGAAGTGGCCGCAGGAGCCCAGCACGGGCAGCACGTGTGGGCTGAGGTCCTGCAGCAGGCTGAAGTAGACGTACTCCTCCTGCTGCAGCAGCGCCCACAGGCTGGCCAGCTGTCCCCGCCAGCGCGGGCCCCGCCTGCGCGACCACCACGACCCCAGGCTGCTGTTGGACAACTCCAGGCCCAGAGCGCTCTTGACCTCCCCAGCCACCATCAGGAGGAGTTCTGCCTCGGGGATGTCCTGGCCACCCTCCCCTGCCTCCTCTCCCAACAGGCTGAGGGGCGGGAAGCTGGAGAAGGCCTCCTCCTTGGACTTGAGGACCACGGGCCGGCCGCGCCAGTCGGCCTGCAGCACCTTCTTGCCCCTGTCGTAGTGCAGGCAGCGTTGGAACAGCAGCTTTCCCGCCACACACAGGTCCTCGCAGAGGTCCCCGGCCAGCGCGCCGCCCCGGTAGTCCTGGCACTGGAAGGAAGGGAACAGTCAGTCACCACGGGGAGGGCCTGGTGCCGTCCATCTCTCGGCTGGGGTTAGGGAAAGGGACAGCCTGGCCTCTGCCCTCAGGACACTGATAATCCAGCTGTGCAGAGAAACGTCAGACCTGTGGATTGCAGAGGCCACTCAGCCAGTGAGTCATTCAGGGGAAGGTTAAAGGAGCCACTCACAGTCATTACACGACTCAGTCAGGCCTAGGACAGGTCTGCAGAATCAGGACACCTGCGGCCGGGAAGCGCGACTTCCCATCGTTCAGCTGGGTGACTCTGGGAAAGCCAGAGGCCAGGAAACCAACAGGTGAAAGGGCTGGACCAGGCCAGTAGCTCTCGACTCTGGCTACACTTCAGGGTCACTGGGAGAGCTTCTAAGTCCCGCATCTAAGCAGCAAGTCAGGTCTCAGCAGAGGGGACCCGGGGAGCCCTATCTGCCCCCAGGCTTGACCACAGTAATGACCCTTCCTGCAAGTACATTCCTTGAGCTTACTGTTTTCCACATGAAATGGAGTGGCCTATAAAGCTTGCAGGCTGGAGGTTTGCAGATGTTTAGAGGAGAAGCCTGTAGAGGACACAAGTGAGCACAGGGCTCATGGCTGGTGACCTGGAGAAGAGGAGGGACCAAGGAGGACCCATGCAGGATGCAGGAGTAGGGCCTGTTTGCATCTGGGCGGCGGTGAGCAAGGCTGTCCAGGAGCCCCCGGATGGGGTGTTTCTCCTAAACCTCAGGAGGCCTTAAGATGGAGCCACTAGGGGACCTGGCCACCTTCCCCACCACACCACAAATTCCCTGAGAAGCCCGTCCAGCCTGATAATCCTGCCAGAGGCAGAGAAGGAAGAAGTGCAGAATGGAAGGAAGGAGAGGACTGTCATCCTCTTCTCTCTTCTGTTTTTCAGAAAATCTAAACCATGGGACCACTTTGATTAGGGGTTGAGTGTATTTCCTAATCCTGCCCGTTTCCCCGACAAATGAATCTTCCTCCATGTCAGCAAGTAAAGGCCTCTCTTCCTCCCGGGAACTTCTACAGCACATGAACAACAGAGTCACCCTCGTTCCTCTAAGGCCATGAGAAACACCAAATCCCAAAGCTGTTGTTCTCACCCCATTTCATTTGTGAGAAAGGACCTTGAGGGCTCCGCAGTAGCAAAGGGCAGCTTGGTGCTGGGACAAAGGATGGGGCCAAGGGCCACTGAGCTTGGATTCCTTGGTCCAACCATGCTGCCACATCCTTACCTGCTCTGGGCCTCAAACTCCTTCCCTGCGTCACACTCCCTGCCTCCCTGCATGGTGACTGTACCGGCGAAGAGGGAAGTGTGTGTGCACGCCACAGCGTATGCAAGAGCACCAGGCATCAGGAGAGGACTGAGAACAGCCTTGGGTTCACAATCAGATACTGCCCAGCCTCGCAGGTGGCCAGGTAGATCAGCTTTACCCATCCCAAGCAGATTACAAGTAGCTCCTTGAGGTCAAAAGCTGGGCCTCCAGCGTCTAGATGTATAAATAATTCCAAAATCAGACTGAGCATGGTGGTTCACCCCTGTAACCCCAGCACTTTGGGAGGCTGAGGCAGGAAGATCACTTGAGGCCAGGAGTTCTAGACCGGCCTGGCCAACATGGCTAAACCCGGTCTCTACTAAAAATACAAAAATTAGCCGGGCATGGTGGTGCACGCCTGTATTCCCAGCTACTAGGGAGGCTGAGGCAGGAGAATCACTTGAACCTGGGAGGCGCAGGTTGGAGTGAGCTGAAATTGTGCCACTGCATGCCAGCCTGGGCAACAGAGCAAGAATCTGTCTCAAAAAAAAAAAAAAAATCCAAAATCAAACAGCCTCTGAAAACTACGAGTTTTTCATGACTCATTTGACCTTATGTGGTGTCAAAACCCAGCTGAAAAGACACGAGCCTATTTGTGTCTATATGTGTTTGACTTGGTGTGAATTCGCATACATTTTGCTGTAGAATTATTAACTTGATTACTGGCACTGCCCCATATGCAAAATATAAGGTACTATATGATCTTTCTAACATTCAACAAGATTTGAATTTTGAGACACACGTGGCCCCAAAACAGTAGATAAGAGAGGGACTGGGGGCCTTTATAAACATTGCGGGCTAATCGTTCAAAGTGCTTATTGAAAAGAAACACTCCCAGTGCTTAAAAGAAGTATCTATATATTTTTCAGGACTATTTCAGGTAGTACAACAGCCTGAAAGGCCAATGCCAAGCTGTCTGCCCCCCTGGCTTCCTGCTGAGGGGGGGCTCCTGCCAGCTGCTGCATTTTAGATCTCTATAATGCACTGGGGTGGGGGCATGGGGGTTCTTGCTTGGCTAACACAATGACGCAAGCGAGAGAGGCCTGTAGATAGAAACTCATGAACCTGGTCCTGGAGCTAGTGACACCACCCTATTTGCCTGGGGCTGACTTTGTGTCTTTGGAAACCCACACCCGTAAGGAAGTTGTATGAACACACACTCACCAGCTGCTTTAAACACGTTTGGAGCTGTGCACCTCCTGTGTTCATCTTGGAATCGAACTCAACAGAATCTTGGTTAAATGTCAGTCTTTGGCTTTAACCCTGGTCACTCTTTCCCAGGCACGGGGTCATGAAAGGCGCATGGGAGGATCCGGACCCTTTGCGCCCAGCATGCTTTGCTCGCCATCGCCTCCACATTGCCCTTCGGAAGAACGCGGCAGCTGGTCAGGCTCCTCTGAGACCTTTCAGGAGAGCCCTGAGAGGTGAGGTGAGGATGAATGATAAGGAACTGAGGCCACCATGAGCAAGAAGATATAGATGGCAGGAAGAGTAAGGCCTGTTCATTTTACTTGTTGGGGTTTGTCCCCTACTTGATCTGGTATTTACAGAGTTTCACGTCTCTATAAATCTGATAAGAAAGTGCGAAAAAAAAATTGTTTCCTGATGTCCTTTTAAATTAAAAAAAAAAAAAGCTTCTGTGAGCATGATACCCAAAATAGTTTGATTCACTCCCATAAAATTTTATAGTGTTATCACATATTTAATTTAATGAAAAGTACTTTTGCATAAAGTAGGGAACCATTGAAAAAGAAAGAAAAGCAACAATAGGACTCCAGTGCAGCCAGAGGTGTGATCCCGAGCTGGGAGCTCCAGAGTCTCACAGTGCTGAGGAGGGGAGGGCGGGGAGACATGGTCCTGGTTGCAACTGAGAGAGGAGGCTCAGGAGAAAAATGTCAGAGATGCTGGGCCCGGTTTTCTATTAGCCTGTGAAAAGCAGAGTGAGGAGGGTGCCTACTGTGACTGCCAGGGCCCTCACCCCTCTCATCTGAACTGTGGCCACCATAGCCGCTAGCCATGAGAGACACCTGCCGGCCAAGAAGCCATCTCCTCTCTGCCTCACTGGGATTGGGACTGGGCCACCCCCAAATCAACAGCTCCAGCTTTCCCAGCTGTGCATGAGCCTGGATGGGCCACCATCTGGCCACAGCTGCCAGGTTCCAGAGTTCACGGAGCAGAGGGGACAGCCTTCGAAATTCCTAAATGACATTAGAGTGACAGGGCAGGGCCACAGTGAGGCTAAGCTTGGCACAGATTGGGTCTGCCTCTGGGCTCTGCCCCTGGCTTGCTGTGTGGCTTGTTTCCGAGTCTGGAAAATGAGGTCAATAGTACTGTGTCATGGAGTCAAACAAGGTCACAGGGAGACAGTCCCAACACAGTGCCCGGCCTAAGGTGGCTCGCTCAAAGCTAGTTCCCTCTCCAGCCCCGGTTAGGAAAGGATGGGGGGCAGGGCATCTTCTTCCTGGGGGAGATGCCTCTGAGCTCAGTTTTGAAAGGGAATTAGAAGTCTGCCTTAGCAGACAAGGGAGAGGACAGCTGAGTCATGGAGAAGAACTTGTGCAAAGGCCCCGAGTTTCAAAGTAGCCCTGTGTGTTCAGAGAACCAGAAACGGCCCCTGGGAGGAGAGGGCACAGTTGAAGCAAGCACCTACTGACAGGCTGGGCTGCGCCATTCGAAATGCCATTTCGGGTGTCTCCACTGGACTTACATGCTTCCTACCCGGCCTGGCCAAATCAACCTTTGCCCGGAAGCCAGCCCCACCCCTAAGTGGAATTCTTGTCTTCCTCCCCTACCCCAGCAATCATTAAATCATGGCCATGTGAGTGCGGCACTGGGTCAGGTCCCCACAGCACCGTGTTTAATACAAACAGTGCCTCATTGATGAAATACAAATCTATACGAGATTTGCCCCTGTGAATTTGGAGGGCAGTTCCAAACAGGAGTTGTGAGACATTTAGAACAATGGTATAACTTTGAATTTGGTATCCAGCCTATGGATTTTGGAAGGAAACATTCATTTTGGCTGTTTTTCTGAAGATCAGCACATTGACTTGTAAGCTTATCTCCCTGACGCCTGCTTCTTGCTGCGACACTGGGTATCAGAAAGGGCAGAAAGTGCAGCAGGTGACAAAAGCCCTGACCAGACCTGCCAGCTTCCACAGGTAAGGTCTTGGGTTTATAACCTAACTTTTCAGTATCCCAGTCACTGCACTTGTCCTAAGAGAGCATGTACATTACAGCAAAGCATGCCCGCAAACACACACAGCTCTTCCTCAACCTAAAACGGGTGATATCCCAACAACCCCAGAGTATGTTGAAAATGCGTTTCATACACGTAACCCACTGAGCATCATCGCTTAGCCCAGCCTACCTTAAACATGCTCAGAACATTTACATCAGCCTATGGCAGGGCAACATCATCTCATACAAAGCCTACGTAAAATAAAGTGTTGACTATCTCATGTAATTTAAAATACTGCCCTGAAAGTGAAAAGCAGAATTGTTGCATGGATCCTCAAAGTGGAGTTTCTACTGAATGCATCTCACTTTCACCCTGTCATAAAATTGAAAAATCATAAGTGAAATCATCATAAGTCAGGGACCATCTGTATACAAGTGTGGTTATGGAACATATGTTCCTTGGTGTCCTCTACATTGAAGTATTTTTGGCGTTTCAGTTCCTACTCTTCTTATGTGGAGTGCAAAATTCATCTCCCATGGCTTACCAGTGTTAATGTAAGTCTGCAGCATTGTTCTGCATGTCTGTGCCTGCTAAGCACAGAAAAAGATTTCATCCAGCCTTTTAAAAAGAACAGTCAACTTAATGTACAAATTGCAAGTTTGAATTTAAAATTTTCATCAGGCCAGGCACAGTGGATCACACCTGTAATCCCAGCAGTTTGGGAGGCTGAGGCAGGAGGATCACTTGAGCCCAGGAACTCAAGACTGGCCTGGGTGGGCAATATGGCAAGACCCCTGTCTCTAAAAAAAAAAAAAAAAAAAAAAATTAGCTGGGCCACACTTATAGTCCTAGCTACTTGGGAGACTGAGACAGGAGGATTGCTTGAGCTTGGGAGGTAGAGGCTGCAGTGAGCCACCCTGTCTCAAGAAAACAAACGAAAACCCCCAAAACTTCCATCATGTTAAAGATAATAGTAGAATTATTTTATTAGCAGCATGTCCTGTTGAAATAGCTGTTTTTTTTTTTTAACTCAATAGAAGTAGTTTATGCAGGTCCATTTTAAAAATCGGTCTTTCTCAGACTCCTTCTGTGCACAGGAGGAGTTCCTAAGGCCAGCTTAAAGACAGGTACATTTTTGTACCCAAATGTGTGCACATATAAAATCCACAGGTATTGCAGTTGAAAATAAACTGAAAAAAACAAGTTAAAGTCTCATTGCAGCTAACTCTGGCGTGCTTTTAAAATTAATTACATTTGCAGCGGATTTGTGCTTCTCATGGATGTGAAAATATCCACACAGATGCACATTCCCATCAAATCAGCCCCAGCTTTGGTAAGAAGCACTCTTTGCAATCGTTGCTTAGTATCGGGACTCTAATTTATGTCATGGTTCTCAGGCAAAAATAAAACCTGTCCACTCTAGTCTAGAAAAACTGTTGATAAGGTCCCAGAGGTCGTGTCTGAGGGCTGGGTTTTCTTTTGTGTGTTTGTTTTTAAGGAGCATTAAGCTCTATGCAGTTAGCAACATGCATCCTTGACAGTGGTATTCTTTCCCGAAGCAGCTATGCTGTGCTTTGCAGAATCTCAGCTCAGCTCGTCCACTGTGTAAGCGCTCCCTACTTTAGGAATGTGGCCGAGCATTCAGGCAGAGCCATTCGCTGCTGAGAAACCTCTCTGGATATGTGCCCTGGATGCTGTACTCCCATTGGGACCTTGGCAGTTTCTATCACAGCAGCAAAGAAAGATAAGCCTGCCCCATTAAAACCGAATCTCTAATGTACATGAAATTGCATCTAGACCTAACTAGCCAAAAGGCAGTTAAGCCTTCAGGATAACAGAGTCTGTGGGAGTATCTTTGACATGCTTTGAAAATATTCGCTATGGAAGGGTTAAGTATATGAGTTGTTATGTAGGATTTCCATTATCAGAGAAGCCGCTAACTGTCACGTCATTGCTACCATCAGACGACACAGAGCCATGTCCTGGCTCCTCACCAGATTAACCATGTGAAGCAGAGCAAGTCACTTCACCGCCCTGGGGCTCAGTTTTGCCATCTGTAAAATGGGGATACTAAAAGCAAATACTTCATAGAGGTTCTTGAGGGAATTCAGTGAAATAAGCCCCACGAAACAATTCGCACAGTGCCTTCCCGGAGGAAGAGTCAACAGGCAGCAGCCCACATCTTCAGCCTCTGTGTGAAGAGCCCAGCCTGCAGAATGAATGAGAAGCCAGGTGTGTGAGTGATCCAGCACCAAGCTAGCTCTCCAGCTGGCTGGGCCTGCTGACACAGCCCACTAGAAAAGCGGAGCTCCAGAAATCTGAGTGCACCTATTTCTTGATTACGGTGTGTTGTTCCTCTTAAAGCCACCATTAAGAGTAGCCCTAGAGTCTAACCAGGAAAATCCAAGCTGGAAGAACAGGGCCTCAATTCCTTTGGAACAATTCAGGTTGGCTCTTCTAGAAACTTGTCAGTGGGATGTGGTTGGCTAGAGGGGAACCTCCCTGGGGAGGTGGAGTGTGGGCTTGGGGAGAACATGGAGACCTCTGCCCCCCATCCCCTGACTCGCCCCTAAGCTTTTTCCACTGATTCTTTTATCCTACAGGTGGGTTCACCCCTGGCAGGCCAGCAATGCCCCCCGCCAGGCGAGAGCCTGGGAACACTGGCAGCCACCCGCTACCAGGGGCGGGGAATCCACCACAACTCCCTGGGCTCTGCCAGAAAGTCTCCCTTCGGCCCAGCTGACAAAGTGGTTTCTTCTGCGCTCCGGTATTCAGAGTGAAAGCTAATGAGAGTCTGGAGGCCCATCAGGAAAATAACAACCCGTTTTATTATTAAGGATAAAAGCCAGGCAGAATGAATTGGAAAGTGCCGGGGGAGCGGAGACAGAGGCTCAATTCAGTTCAAGTCCTCGGAAGCCACAATGCCAACCTCTACTTGGCAACTCAGCCCAGCAGAGTTGGGATTGTGAAGATTCGGGTCGTATTTAAACCCTGTCCTAACTGAGAGTGTCCTGGGTAAAACTTGAGCCACCGCACTGTGTGGGTCTCGCACCAACATATCCAGGATGAAAACGGTAGAAAAGGAAGTGGCAGGAAGACGGGGGGGAGAAAGAGTTCTGCGAATGCGTGAGGAGTAGGGAACTCAAACAGGGCCTGTGGCAAAGTCTGCTCCCCCACAAACCAGTTCACGGAGACAGCGTCACATCAACACCTAGGGAGATGGATGTGGCCTCCGACATCGTTCTTTTGGCAGTAGGAAAGATTGCAGGCCTTCAGGGCAGAACCAATCTCCCCAGCTTTATGTCTGACTAGAAATGATTCCATATGGCTGCCATTGAAGATATATTGGTAAAGCCTCTAAACAGTATTGGTTTTAATTTATGACCTGGAATGCTGGGAAAGTTATGATTAGCAATTACTTAAATTATACTAGACGATTTAATTTCCATTATTAAGCCTTTCCTCATTTAACCAAAGGTAAAGAAATGAAAAACGGCATTTGTTTTCTATCTTAATCTAAAGGATTACTGTATTAAATTTGTAAATAGGTATTCCACTCTAGTTAAACCATCAATGTTTGTTTACTATAATTAGTCTATCAGCACTCCCTTCACAAGAAAAGAAAACCAGGGGAGAAAAATTTATAAATGAAAAGGATTTTTATGGGTTACTAAGAAAAATCAATGAGCTTTTGCAACTTAAAACTTAGTAAAACTGGCCTGGCGTGGTGGTTCACGCCTGTAATCCTAGCACTTTGGAAGGCAGAGGTGGGCGGATCACCTGAGGTCGGGAGTTCGAGACGAGCCTGACCAACATGGACAAACCACCGTCTCTACTAAAAATACAAAATTAGCCAGGCATAGTGGCGGAGGTTGTGGTGAGCCGAGATCACGCCATTGCGCTTTAGCCTGGGCGACAAGAGCGAAACTCCATAAAAAAAAAAAAAAAAAAGAAGAAAAGAAAAAAAAAACCAAAGCAACAACAACAAGACTTGCTAAAACTTCAGTGTAACACTAGAAGGGGTCAATAGAATCTATGAGTGACTCACCTACATATGTTCAATTCACGATGACACGATGACACCGGTCAGAATCAATTAGGAGCATAACTTGTTTTAGCTAGTATACCTGGCTCATTTTTTAAAAAAACAATTTCAATCTCACTTTAAAAATCATTTACTTTAAAAACCTTTGTGGTCCCACATTTTGAAAATCTACAATCTCAAAAGCCCCACTCATATGTAAGCAACTGGACTGAAAACTTCCCATGTGTTTCTTGAAGATTTTTTTAGAAAATAGATCACTTTTCAAACCAAATGCTTAGATGGTCACTATTTTAGGAAATGAATAATCGCTTAAGAAGTCATGTAAGAGTAGTTGCTACTGTCTTCCCCTTTCTGGGATTTAGGGGACTCCCATCTTTATTCAAGTCTCCTTTGCTCCCGAAAGAACGGCTAGCCAAGTTTCCAATCAACTAAAGGTGGGCGTTTCTTTCTCATGATGTGAGCCCAGCGCACGCAGCAGTCTGCAAAATGCGAAATGTTTCTTTCTCTCCCTAATTCTCCGGCTCAGCTGAGGAGCTGCTGGGTGCGAGCTTTCGGGCCCTCCCAGGTTAGGAGGCTCCTGTAGAGGACTAGGACCCGGGATCCGCTCGGTCCGAGACGCCTCCGCAGCGCTTTCTGCTCGCCCGCTGCATCGGTTCCCACAGACCGCGACCGCGGAGAGCCTGGGCTCTGGAGCGCAGGGGGGCCGGGGTCAGACCAGCCCTCCGCATGGGCTGGGTGAGATGGGGGGTGACCTGGCAGCTCAGGGTGGAATCACAGAACGCGGGCTGGGCTGGAGCGCTGCGGACCCGAGAGACAGAGGCGTGGCACCCCCGATCCCGAACCCCGCACTGGCTCGCGCCCCGAGCCTGGCGGCCTGACTCCGGACGCGGGCACCGAGGGGCTGTCCGGAGGCTCGACCAGACCCGGCCACTCGGATCAGACACGCAAACTTTCTTCCGGAGCTCGGGCTCAGGGGTGGCGAGAGTAGGACGGAGAGGCTGTCTGGGGACAAAGGGCGAATTCTGGCGAAAAGGGGAGAGACACCCCCAGCGCGCCCACAGAGCACTCCCGGCTGCGTCCCCATTCGGGGGACCGGGGCGTGCGCCTCTGGCATTCCACGCAGGTGTCGGGAACCCACGCCCCCGGCGGGTGCCACCGCCACCCAAGTCCCCGGGGAAGGCTGGGGAACGAGGATGGGTGTGATGCCCCCTCCCTGGACGCGCGGCGCGGGGAAGAGCGGCGGCGGGACCTACCAGCGCGGCCAGGATGCGCCGGCTCTTCTCGTCTGTGCAGCGCTCGGAGAGGACACCCGGGTGCGCGCGGAGCAGCAGCGCTGCCGCCAGCACCCAGCCCGCGGTCCACGCGGCGAAGGCGAGGAGCGCGCCCCGCCCGCAGCGCCAGCGCCTCCCGCACCACCTGGTCGGGCCCCGCGCGCCCGCCGCCCGCGCCATGGCCAGCCCGGCCCGCGCCCCGGCCCCACCGCCGCCCGCGCCCCGAGTTCCGCACTCGCGTCGCGGCTCCGCGGCTCAGGCCCGCTCGGCGGGGAGGGGGAACGGGGGAGGGGCCGCGCGAGGGTTGGGGCAGGCCCCGAGCCTGGGGCGGAGGTGAGGGGAGGGCGTCCAGCAGCAGCAACACCCCGCGCGCCCGAGCACCCGCTGGGGGTCCACTCGCCGCATCCCCTGCTCCACCCTCTCCACTTTTTTTTTTTTTTTTATCTTTTTGCACTTTTTTTTCCCCAAGAAGACCAGCTCCTCACTTAAACGAAATCCGGATAGATTCAATCCCCTCTCTCTTTGGGGACTGATTCCTCAGACTACATATCTTTAATTGTCACATTGCCCCCCCAACTTCTTCTCTGAGAGACTGCCAGGTGCCCCTGCCCCCGGCGCTTTTTACAGCACACCCTCGCCCCAGGGGGCTGCAGCGTGGTCCCCACCCGTTTACCTCTCCACTAGAACCGCCCTCCTCGGAGTCTCACCCCAACTCGGGTTTTCTCCGGGCCCTCCCGGGAGTGAGATCCGGAGCGTGCAGAGAGTCGGGGGTCGAGGACAGTCAATAGGTTCTGAGACGACCCAGCCCTCCCCTTCCCACGGGCACCCCTGTATCAAACCCCCCGCCGTCTCCCAGGCTGCACAAACTCACGGGCGTCCTTCTCCGGGCTACAAAGATCTGCTCTCTGGAAACATCTCCGCTACCCCGGGGAGGAGAACGCGTCCACTACATGTGTCTAAATCTGTATTTATAGATTCGCAGCATCATCCGGGAGAGCAGGCATCGGTGTTCGCATCCCGATTGTTCTGTAAAGCAGGCTGGCCCTGGGCCCACAAGGCGTCCCTGGTTCTCACCAGCATCCCCTACCCCACCCAGGGATGCTTCTCACTCCCTGAACGCCTTTCTCCAGGACAGAGGGAGGCGGCACCACCCCAGGGGAACTGTCACAGCTGAGGGGCCGTGAAAGCCGCCACGCCCGGTGGCTCCTGCATTCACTGAACAAAAGCTTATTCAGTGCCCAGTACGTGCCAGCCCATCCCGGATCGCTCTCCCGCCTGCCCTGCGCCTGAATTTCACATGACCCATTCTTGAGTTCAGAGATAATAGAAACACGATCACTGCGTGCTGTGATTGTCCCACAGGAGCTGGCTTCTTGCCCTTGTCTCTTCTGCAGCTCGCTGTTTTAACTTTGTTTTATGGCTGGCTTGGTGGTAGGAGTCCCCAGGAACGAGCAAACATCAGGTGAACAAACCCTGAGCCCCAAGAAGCACTTTGGGCACATGACATATATGCCTCGAATGCAACAGACCGTTGGGGTTTGGGTATCACTCAATCAATAGCAGTAAGGCCAGGTGAAGTTCCCTCTGTGTGAAGGTTCCCCCACCTCCATCCATCCCAGCACACACCCAGCCAGAAGTACCATATTTTCATAGGCTGGCTGTATGGAAACTGTGTTGTTTCATTTCAAAATAGGTGTGGAGCATAGAAAGCATCCTAGGATGCTGCATTAAACTCTCAATTTGAGGCCAAGCCTGCTGGCTCATGCTTGCAATCCCAGTGTTTTGGGAGGCCAAGACAGAAGGATTGCTTGAGGCCAAGAGTTCGAAACCAGCCTGGGCGAAAAAAAAAAAAAAAGTTATCGGGCATGGTGGTGTGGGCCTGTAGTCCTAGCTGCTCTGCGGATAGAGGCAGGAGGCTGTTTGAGCCCAGGAATTTGAAGCTGCAATGACTGTTATCACACCACTGCACTCCAACCTGGACAACGGAACAAGACCCTGTACCTAGAAGGAGAAAAAAAAATATCAACCTGATGTGAAGTTGTTTTCCTTTCCCAAGAATTGTATTTGGTGTGGGGAGGGGAGCGCAGGAATGGGAAGAATGAGATGAAGCATGACTACTTATCCTTTAAAACATAGGAACAGAAATTACAGGGGGGAAAGCAGAACTTGAAATCAAAATTAGCCACATTCAGATCTACATGGTGTTTTACATTTGTGAGTTTTAAAAATCCATTATCAAGCACCCTTCTTTTGGCATTTTATAAAGTATTCAGAAGAAAATAAACTTATAATCCCACAATAAAGAAATCCTTTTCATATTCAGCACTGTTTTAATACAGAAGCGATGGTGCTCTCTAGCACAAGGTGGAGAATGCAGCTTAGGTTGATACCAAAGAAAGTTTTGTTTATTTTGCAGTTTTGCCTAGGGCCCTGAAACTGCCTAGTTTGTAAAGCTTATGAACTGTTTTGCACTGATTTAAGGTAATTAGGAATTTTTGTAGGATATAGGCAGATATTTAGCATCAAGATGTTCTTTAGAACACAGTTTGTAATAGCAACATTGGAAGTAACCTACTGTGTGCCGTGAGGACTGGTGAAATAAGCCTTAGTCCTCCGCTGGTGGGAAAATGATGCTGGCATAAAAACTGTGATGTGAGGTGTATGTGGACAGGAAAGATATTACAGGAGAAATTTGTCGTTTCTCCTTGTCCTGTGCCTCTTCCCCTTCTCCTTGCACAGAGCTTCTTTGGGAAATCACACCCTCTCAAGCTCTGACCCCACCTGCAGCGCCAGCCAGGGTGGGCTCCCGATCCCTGGGCTTAGATCAGCTTCTCATTCCCCAGCCACAGGGGCCAGTCAGACAGCCCAGGCCCCAACACGCCAATCCCAGCCAAGCACGCAGCTTCTCAGGCTTTTTCTGAACAGCTGGGAAAGAGAAGCTTGGTTTAGGCTGAGATGGCCAGGCTCTGAGGATGTGGTGGCCAAGAGTCACCACAAGGGGAGAGTCTGCTGAAGGGGAGGCCAGCCCAGAGGAAGGGGGAGGAATGGAGACGGACTTCTGAGGATGTCCTTCGAGTTCCCGACTTTCCAGTTACCCAAATGATACATTCTCTTTGCGGCTTGAGGAAGTTCGGGTTGGGTTTCTGTCATTTACAATGGAAAGAGCCTTGACCAGTACAGATGTTCATGATATCATTGAGTGAAAAAGCAAGTTCCAAAACATTATGTTCCGTGTGATTCCATTGAACTTTTTTTTTTAAAGCACACCACATACATAATGCAATGTACACACACACAAAATCTGAAAAGTGGCATGAAAATGTTGCTAGTGTTATCTCCAGGTAGAAGGATTGCAGGTGATTTTTATTTTACTCTTTTTGCTTATGTCAGTTTTCTGATTTTATTTCAGATAAGCACACATTATTTGTGTAATAGTAAAGCCGTGTTATTTAAAGAGAAGAATTACCCAAAGAGACTCAGATACAGGAGTCCTGGCCTCGCAGCTCTGGTCTCTGCAGCTGCTCTGGAGAGCAGGACATAGGAGAGATACAGCCTCGGCCATACTGAACTGCTTTGAAAGACTTATTGCTTCATCTGCTGTGATCTCCCAGCCATATTCATTTTTCTGTCATAAAGCTCAACTTGGTAGGAGTTCATTCATTCATCCAAAGCACTGCTGAGCACCTCTATTTTGGTGTCAAAGATATAAAGACGGGAGAAACTGGGCTCAGCCCTCCTTGGTGAGGGAGACCATCAAGCAGCTCCCTCCAGTGGGTTCTGTGCAAAGGAACTCTGGTCACCAGCTCTTGCCCCTCCAACTCCTGCCTGTATGATGAGAGGATACACATTCTTGAGCCTCATGCCTCCTCTCTTTTCTTTTTCTTTTTTTTCTTTTCTTTTCCTTCCCTCCCTCCCTCCCTCCCTTCCTTCCTTCCTTCCTTCCTTCTTTCCTTCCTTCTTTCTTCTTTCTTTCTCTTTTTTTTTTTTCTAAGACAAGGTCTCACTTTGTTGCCCAGGCTGGAGTACAGTGCTGTGATTATAGCTCACTGTAGCCTCCAACTCCTGGGTTCAAGCAATCCTCCTGCCTGGTTACAATAATTTTTTTAAATTTTATTTTTTGTAGAGATAGGGCTCAATGCATTGTCCAGGCTGGTCTCAAACTCCTGGGCTCAAGCAATCCTCTTGCCTCTGCCTCCCATAGTTCTGGGGTTACAGACGTGAGCCACTGTGCCTGGCCCATGCCTCCTTTATAAGAGCAGGGGGATCATAGCTCTTCCACACCTTAGGTCTTCAGATTACTGCTGGGTTATAGTCGTCATCTTATTTATTTATTTATCTTGAGACAGAGTTTCACTCTGTTGCCCAGGCTGGAGTGCAGTGACATCACCACAGCTTACTGCAGCCTCTACATTCTAGGCCCAGCCATCTTCCCACCCCAGCCTCCTGAGTAGCTGAGACCACAGCTGTACACCATCACTCCCAGCTAATTGAAAAAAACTTTTTTGGTAGAGATGGGGTCTTGCTATTTTGCCCAGTCTGGTCTCAAACTCCTGGGCTCAAGGGATCCTCCTGCCTTGCCCTCCCAAAGTGCTAGGATTACAGGCATGAGCCACTGTGCCTGACTATTATCATTGTTTTTAAGAAGATTTATTGAGGTATAATTTGTATACCGTGAAATTTCCTGTGTTTTAGGCATTCAATTCAGTGGTTCTCAATACATGTGCAGAGTTCTGCAGCCATCACCACCACTGTGTGGCTGTGGAGCGTCTCTGTCATCCAGGAAGTTCCCTCCTGCCCATTTGCATTCCCTCCATGCTCCCACTTCCAGGCCCAGACAACTTAGTGCTTTTCAAGGTCATCCGTCTTGCACCATGTATCACTACGTTGTTCCTTTTGTGTTAAAAATAGCATTCCATTGCATTGTGTGAATACATCAGATAGTGCTTATCCACTCTTCAGTTGAGGGTCATTTGAATTGTTTCTACTTTTTGGCTATTGTACATAGTGCTGCTATTTGGCTATTGTACACTGTGTACACAGTGACACATATGCATGTGTCTTATGTGGACATGTTTTTTGTCTCTTCAATTCCTAGGAGTAGAATTGCTGAGTCTCATAGTACATACATGTTTCACTCAAAAAAAAAACAAAACTGCCAACCTATTTTCCAAAGTGGTTGCACCATTTGACATTCCTATCAGCCATGTCTGAGGATTCCAGTTTCTCCATATCCTCACCAACACTCGTTATATTCCTTACAGCCATCCTAGAGGGTGCAAGGTGGTATTTCAGTCTGCATTTACATTACATTTCCCTATGAAGAGTCATAGCTTTTATTTTTCAATAGCTAGAAGTCACCCTGCAATTTACGTAAGCATTCTTTCGTTGTCCTGCTGCTGGGTCCTTTTACGATAGAACCACATTTTAGGAATTTTAGTCCACATTCTCTCCACTTTGTGGCACTGCCTGGGTTGACGTCATGGCAAGAGCCTGCACACGGGTGAGGAAAATACTGTTTGTCTTGGAGTTATCAGGGAAGCTGCAGCCCAAGAGCGTGGGGTGCCCCATCTTCATTGTGGGTGCCATGGGGATTCCAGCTCCTGGAGTACACATGAGCACAGTGTTATCCTTTGATCTTAGAACAACTACCATATTGATGAAGGCCCAGGAAGTGGAAAACAGAAGATGCTGAACGTTATTTGCTAGGCTGTTTTGAATGTCATACCTCTAGAACCACTCACTGGAGTCTTTGCTGTTCTGTTTTGCGATGCTTTTGTTGTTTATTGAGGTTGGCCGGAAACCTTTGCACAAAATGAAGCACTTTGTTCCTTATAGGACTCAGCTTGGTTTGTAACCCTCTGGGATTTCCTAACCACCCACAGTTGCACTGCGTTCATCAGGACTAAGCTTTAGGAAATTCCTCACCATTTTTTGGCCGCCCTTCTTGTATTTTCATTCCAACTGAGACACAGCTGCTGGTTGAGATTTCCCTCTAGTGCAAATGGAGAGATAGGAGGAGTCCTACTGATGCTTGATGCTACTCCTTCCCGCCCTCACCCCCACATACCCAGCACTGTCTTCACACAAGCGCATGAAGATTCCTGTAAGCCCATTCTACTCACGCAAAAGCACAACACAGGGGAAAACATATTGTGCTGTTTGGCTTTGGAACTCTCACACCAGGGTCCTTAGGAAAAAGTGACATCCTAGGATTTGTCATTTCTCTTTCAGCAAATAACATGTAACTCTTGCACAGAGCAGTGCTCCATCGTTAAGCCTGCCTGAAAGAGCCTGTAGCCTGACCTGCTCACCTGACACGAAATCAGGACCGACTGGGTGGGCTGTTCTCAGCAGCAGACGGAAGGAGAAGGCTCTTTACTATTTGATGGGCCCAGGATGTTCACATCCGAAAAGCCGTGGCTGCTTTGCCAAATAATCTCCTAAAGATTCTGATGGCTCTGAAGTTAGATTCCCCTTACCAAAGGATCAGGTGCTTACTAAAGGTCAGCATATAAGAAGCCATAGTGTCACATCAGCACCATCTCCCTCAACCCCTTTAATCTCAGCTCTCCAGATGCTGGTGTAAGATGGCACTGGCTTCATCAGTGAAGACTGCATTATTGCATAGGAGAGTTGGTGGCAGCTGGCCCCACTCCCCAAAAAGGGCCTCATAGCCTTTCTACTCTCAGACAGTTTTGCTCAAACCCAGTACTCCTGGAAGCCCTTAAATCCACCAATGACATCACAATCTACCTAGTAACCTCCTAATACAGAAAGCCAGGAAAATCCTTGGTTCCAACTCTCCCTCACACCCAACACCAGATTTTTAAAAATAGAGTATTTTAAAAGCAGTTTTAGATTCACAACAAAATTAAGAAGAAGGTACAGAGATTTTCTATATACTCCTGCCCCCTGGCATGCACAGCCTCCCCCATCATCAACATCTCCCACCACAGTGGTACATTTGCTACAATCAATAAACTTACACTGGCATGTCATTATCACCTGAAGTTCATAGTTTACATTAGGGTTCACTCTTGGTGCTCTACATGCTATGGGTTTGGATAAACATATGACATGGATCCACCATTGTAAATACAAGACAAACATAAACATACAGAAACAGTTACAGATGGAGTTACAGATACAGATACAGTGACAGTTACAGATACAGATTAGTTACAGGTACAGTTAGAGATACAGTTACAGTTAATACAGACACAGATATTATTAGAATTACAGATATAGATATAGTTTCAGATACAGATACACATACAGTTACAGATACAGTTACAATTATACATACAGTTACAGATAGAGTTACAGTTGATACAGATACAGTTACCAGTACAGATACAGACAGACACAGTTACAGTTACAGACACAGATGCAGATACAAACATAGATCCAGTTATAGTTACAGATACAGTTATAGATACAGTTTGTGTGTGTGTGTGTGTGTGTGTGTGTGTGTGTGTGTGTGTGTGTGTTGTGTGTGTGTGTGTGTGTGTGTGTGTGTGTGTGTGTGTGTGTGTGTGGTTTTGTTTTTTTTTTTTGTTTTTTTTTTTTTTTTTGAGAGGGAGTTTCACTCTTATTGCCCAGGCTGGAGTGCAATGGTGCAATCTCGCCTCACTGCAACCTCCGCCTGCTGGGTTCAAGTGATTTTCCTGCCTCAGCCTCCTGAGTAGCTGGGATTACAGGCGTGTGCCACCACGCCCAGCGAATTTTTGTATTTTTAGTAGAGACGGGGTTTCTCTATGTTGGTTAGGCTGGTCTCGAACTCCTGACCTCAGGTGATCCACCCACCTCGACCTCCCGAAGTGCTGCGATTACAGGCATGAGCCACCGCACCCGGCCTAGATACAGTTTTAAATACAGATACAGTTACTGATACAGATACAGTAACAGATACAGTTACAGTCACAGATATAGTTTCAAATACAGATACAGTTTTAAATACAGATACTACACAGTTGCAGATACACATACAGATACAGTGACAGTTACGGATACAGACACAGTGACAATTACAGATACAGTGACAGTTACAGATACAGTTAATACAGACACAGATAAAGAAACAAAGCAGTTTCATGGCCCTAAAATTCCTCTACATGTCACTTTACTCATCTCACACTCCCCACTAACTCCTGGCAACCACTGATTTTTTTCGTAGGGAATCATACAGCATGTATCCTCTTCAGATTGGCTTTTTTCATTTAGCAATAATCATTTAAGCTTCATTTATGTCTTTCATGGCTTGATAGCTCATTTATTTCATCACTGAATAATATTTGGTTTTCTGCTTGTACTACAGCTTATTTATCCATTCACCTCTGGAAGGACTTCTTGGTTGCTTTTAGATTTTGGCAGTTACGAATGCTATAAATATATGTGTGCAGGTTTTTGTGTGGATTTAACTTTGCAGCTCATTTAGGTAAATAGCCAGGAGCATGATTGCTAGATCATATGGTAAGAGTATGTTTAGCTTTCTAAGGAATTGACAAACTGTCTGCCAAAGTAGCTGGATCGTTTGCATTCCCACCAGCAATGAATGAAAGTTCCTATTGCTCCATATCCTCACCGGCATTTGGTGTTGTCAGCGTTCTGGATTTTGGTCATTCTAATAGATATGTAGTGGTATCTCATTGTTTTAATTTACAGTTCCCTGATGACACATGATGTTAAATGAATTTTAAATGGGCATTGTTGAAGGCACAAGGATGGCACAAAAAGTCAAAATAATTTTTTAAAATATAATTATATTAAATATTAATTATTAAATTAAATGTATTAAATAATTAAAAAATAATTTGATTTTGGTTAGTTCATGAAAGGCAATGAAATAATCATCATGGGAAGCTAAATTTGATATACTCCCTTGCACCTGACTTATGGTGGAGAATTATTTTTATGTTGACTTAGTTTTGGGGGATCACTGCCATCCTTCAGCACTTTGGGACACAAAAGAAAGATCTTCACTGGCCTCTCAGGCCTCGTATCCAGTGTGCAAGTCCTGTCTAGACCACTATGACAGCATCTCTTCCTCTCCCCAAAGGCTGCCATTTGCTCAACTCCTGTGTAATCTCCGTAGACCTGGGCTGCAGACTCTAGGCTGGCCTCTTCTAATCCTGCCTCTGTCAAGCTATGAGTTATTTTCTTGGAAAAGAAGCCAACCAGGATCCTTTAATTGGCCCGTGAACTGCTCCCAGCCAGTGCAATTCCCACCGTTTCCTGCACAAGTCTCCAGTCCCCATGGTCTCCACCTGCTCCTCGATATTTGTCACTGGAAGTCTTGATCCTCCCTTGTTCCTGGGCCCCTGCTCATCCTTCAAGACCACCTCCAATACCACCTCCTGGGGGCTCACCTGACTCCTCCCTCCTCCAGCACCTCTAACACTTCCTCGTGTGTTTAACTGGGTGTTCATGTGTGTGCACATCTGTGTGTCTGTTACAGACCTGATCCTCCCACTAATGGGGGACTTCTCTTTCCTCCTGGACTCAGCATCCCGCCCGCTGCACGGTGTTGGTCCTCAGATGGCAGTGAAGAAGACTCCACCTGCTCTTCTCGCTCACCAACTTTGAGATTCAGAATCAGCAGGAAGCCCTTCTAAAGAATATTTTCCCTGCAAATAGCAAATCTGTGGAAGACAACCCCCCAAAAGATGATAATGGGAAATAAAAGTCGCTTCAGAAGAAGTTGGTAAATGAATTTACGATTACGTTAGTTCCATAGTGCTTCCATGGATACCTCTGCTACAGACATAACCCAGATCCAAGACACTTTTTCATTTCTCTTAAGGCCTACTGCTCATATCCTACCACTAGTTGCAACTTTTACCCACTAAATAGTACTTCATAAAAGGCGGAAAGGCAGTCATAACTTCCTGAGTCAATATGAACTTTGTTAATTTTCTAGATAATTTTGGCACTGAAACAAGGAGTAAGGGCGAGAAAAGTCAGTAAAAGATGAACCATGAAAGCAGCATAAATAGATTAATGATATTATATATTTTTCTTTGTTGATATTAATTTTTAATGATAAAACAAGTGACTGCAAGATACATAATTCCCCATTATAAAACATGATTCTTTCATTATGGTAAAATATACATAACATAAAATTTGCCATTTTGTCATTTTTGAGTGTACAGACATTAAGTGCATTCACATTGTTGTATGAGCATCCCCACCATCCTTCTCCAGAACTTTCTCATCTTCTCAGACTGAAAATCTGTACCCATTAAACACCAACTCCCTTTTCTCTGCTCCCCCCAGCTTCTGTCACCCATCATTCCACTTTCTGTCTCTATGAATTTGACAATTCTAGGGACCTCATATAAGTGGAATTATGTAGTATTTGTCTTTTAGGTGATGCTTATGTCATTTAGAATTGTCTTCCTAAGGCTGAATCACCTTCCATTGTCTGTATATACCATGTTTTGCTTACTCATTCCTCAGTCGGTGGACATTTTAATTGCACCCATTTGGCTACCGTGAATGGTGCTGCTATAAACATTGGTATACAAATGTCTGATTCCTTCTAGAAAACTTGTTTTTTAATAAATAAAAATATCAAGCAGTAAAGAAAGTCTTTTGATAAACATGATTGCCTTTGTGAAATTAAAAAAAAAACAACTGATTCTCTATAAAGCATGGATTATGGCTCTTCTGTTGCAACTAAGATATGATAGCCATGTTTTTTTTTAAGTTTAAAAACTACATTTTACAGGCTTGCCAAGGTACAGTATTACTCAGAAGACAATCTCATACAACAAATGCCACTCAATGCAAGGAATCAGATAACTCTAGCCAAAAAATAAAGTTGACTTTCATCTGCACAGATCAATTAACTCATTACCTTGATCATCTAATTCCCTACAGGCCTTCCTCCAGCATGCCCTGTGTCTCCCTTTCCAGCCTCACCAAGTTTCTTTCCTTCTATCATGTCATTTTCCCCTTGTTCACTCATGCCTTCTGCCAAATGCAGTTGCCCTTTTTCTTTAATGGGTTCCAGTTTTAATGGGAAAGGCTTGTTTAGTTGTCCATAAGCCTTACATGCGCCTTCACATCAATGCTGTCTTAGACTGTAAATTCCAAGAACACAGGGTAGGTATTGGCTTTGTTTACTTTGAGTTGGGAAGTTGCCTGTGTTTCCTGCTCCTCTGTGTGGAGGAGATGGAGGGAACTGGGGGCAGGGAAGTTACAGAGCAGGTCCTGGCCTCCCTTCCATGTCTCTGTCTTGCTTTTATTGTATCAGAGGGTGAACATCTCATCAGCATTCTTAATTAGCTTGTCTTATTATGGTGCAATCAGAAAGCAGACCTTTTTGTTCACAGCATCTAGTGTTTTTAATGCTCTTGGCTCCTGACATTTTTGGCAACTCTCACAGATTAGTCACTTTCACTGCTAAACAATAGCCTCTTTTTTAGGTAGTAAAGCGTCTGGTCCTGTTTAACATTAGGACTCCAGAATTCATTACAAATTCCCTCCTCTCTTGGCTCAGGTCAGCCTCAGACCAGAACATCTGCACTGAAGAAGGAGGGGTATGATCAGTTTCCTCTCTATTTCTTGGTCTCCCTCCTCCCCTACTTACAAATAATGATGTTTTTATTTCCTACTTCCAATCCTTATGTCTTCAATTATTTTTGGACCTCCAGTGCAATGTTGCTTAGAAGTAGTAGTCATTGCAGTAGTAGTAGTGGTAGGCATCCCTATCTTGTTCCTACTTTTTTCCTGTAATTAAATCAAATATTTTATTTGCGTAACTGAAGAAAGCATACAGGTGGTACCAGGAGCTTTAAGGAGTTCTTCTTTAATGAAGGTCTTACAGATATCTATCATTTAAGATACATATTAATCATCTGTACCAATTCTGTTATAGCTTCTAGAGTTTTATTTTTAAATCAGCATAACAGAATCAGCCTTTGTGTGAAAATGGGTACTGTTCTATGAATTATAACACAGGTAGCCAGGCGCAGTGGCTCACACTTGTAATCCCAGCACTTTGGGAGGCCAAGGGGGGCGGATCATGAGGTCAGGAGATCGAGACCACGGTGAAACTCCGTTCTACTAAAAATACAAAAAATTAGCCGGGCTTGGTGGCGGGTGCCTGTAATCCCAGCTACTAGGGAGGCTGAGGCAGGAGAATGGCCTGGGCCCAGGAGGCAGAGCTTGCAGTGAGCCGAGATTGCGCCACTGCACTCCAGCCTGGGCGACAGAGCGACACTCCGTCTCAAAAAAAAAAAAAAAAACAAAAAAACACATGTATAGATCTGTGTAGCCACCACCACAATCAGGATATAAAATAGTTCTGACACCCGAAAAAACTCCCTCATGCTACTGTTTTATAGTCACCCTTCCCCTCACCCCTAACTCTTGCTTAAGTTGCATCCCATCATTTTTGGCATGTTGTACATTTGATTTAATTTGTTTCAAAGTATTTTCTAAATGTCTTTGTGATTCTTTATATTTGCCTATTGATTATCAAGAAGTATGTTATTTAATATCCAAATACTTGTAAATTTTCCAAATTTCCTTCATTCATTGATTTCTAATTTTATGCCACTGTGGTCTGAGAACATACTTTGTATAATTTCAGTCATTTTAAACCTGCCAAGGTTTGTTTTATGACCTAACATATGATGTAGCTTGGAGAATATACTTGGGAAAAATGTGTACTCTGTCGTTGGAGAAAGCGTTCATTCATGTCTTTAGGTCTCATCGGTTTTCACGATGTTCAGGTCTTCTATTTTCTTGTTGATCTTCTCTCTAGTTGGTCTATCCGTTACTGAAAGTGTATTAGAAGTCTTACTCTTGAACTCTCTGTATCTCACTTCAGTTCTTCCATTTTTGCTTCATGTATTTTGGGGCTCTGTTGGTAGGCAGGTAGATGCTTACAGTTGTTATGTCTTTCTGATGATTTACCCTCTTAACCTGATAACATGTCATTCTTTGTATCTAGTAAAAAGTCATAAAACTTGTTTTGTCTCCTATTAGTATAGCAACTCCATCTTTCTTTTGGGTACTGTTTGCATGGTATAATTTTTTCTATCCTTTTACTTTTTAACCTCTTTGTGTCTTTGAATCTAAACTGTATCTCTCATAGACAGTATGGAGTTGGATCATATTTATTTACCTATTCTGCCAATCTCTGCCTTTTAAAGAAGTGGTTAGTTTATTTACATTTAATATAATTACTGATCAGGTAGGCTTTATATCTGCCATTTCCCCACTTGTTTTCCATATGTATTAGAGCTTTTTTGTTCCCCTATTTATTACTGCCTTCTTTTGTGTTAGATATTTTGTGGTATAATATTTTAATTTCCCTGCTCTTTCTCTCTCTCTCCTCTTCCCCCCAACATGTACATGTGTGTGCATTTTTCTGAAGTTATTGTCCTAGTGGATTCCATAGAGATTCCATAGAAATAAGACAATAAAGTTTGAATTAATACCAACTTAATTTCAATCACATATAAAATCTTTAATATAGCTCCACTCTCTCTTCTTCTTTGTGCTATTATCACATAAATTACATGTTTATACATTATAAACTTATCAACATGGTTTTATAATAATTTATACACTTGTTTTTTAAATCATATAGAAAAAAGAGGAGTCACAAATCAAAAATGCGGTGCTACTGGCTTTTATATTTATATATAAGTATATATTAATAAACATATAAATGGTAGTTACTTTTACCATTCTTCTTTCTTTCTTCAAGTGCTTTTGAGTTACTGTCTCATGTCCTTTCATTTCAGCCTGGAGGACTTCCTTTAGCATTTCTTGTAGAACAAGTCTACTAGTTATAAACTTCCTTATTGTTTATCTGGGTATGTCTTGTTTTCCCCCTTCAGTTTTGAAGGATAGTTTTGCCAGACATAGAATTATTGATTAATAGTGTTTTCCTTTCAGAATTGTAAATCTGTCATTCCGCTGCCTTCAGGCCTTCATGGTTTCTGAAAAGAAACTGACTTAATCTTTTTGAGGATGACTTACATATGACACATTGCTTCTCTCTTGCTGCTTTCAAGATCCTGTCTTTGTCTTTCAACAATTTGACTATGATGTGTCTAGTTGTCTCTTTGAGTTTATCCAACTTGGGGTTTGCTCAGCTTCTTGGATGTGTAGATTAGTATCTTCATCAAATTTGAGAAGTGTTCAGCCATTATTTCTTCAAATATTCTCCCTGCCTCTTGCTCCTTCTCCTCTCCTTTTGGCAGTCTCATCATGCACATATTGGTGTGCTCGAGTGTGTTCCATATGTCCCAGAAGTGCTTTTCACTTACCTTAATGCATATTTTCTTCTGTTCCTCAGACTGGATGATCTCAGTGTCCTATATTCAAGCTCAGTGATTCCTTTTTCTGCCATTTCAAATCTATTGCTGAGCCTCTGTAGTACAATTTTAATTTCAGTTATGGAAATTTTCAGCTCCAGAATTTTCCTTTTGTTGCTTTTTACAATTTTGATCGCCTTGTTTGTATTATCTATTTGCTGGGCTATCATTCTCATACTCTCCTTTAATCCTTTAGACATGGTTTCCTGAAGTTCTTGGAGTATATTTATAGCAGTTGATTTAAAGTCTTTGTCTAGTAAGTTCAACATCTGGGCTTCCTCAGATATTTCTATTGATTGCTTTTTTTCCCCTTCTGTGTATGGGCTATACTTGCATGCTTCTTTACATGTTTTGCATTTTTTGTTGAAAGCTGTACCTTTAGGATAATATAGTGTGTCAGATCTGGAATTAAGATTCTTCTTTTATTCCCAAGTTTTGTTGTTTTTTCTGTTTGTTGTTGTTGTTGCTATTTGTTTGTTTAATGAGTTTATTGGACTAATTACATGAAGTCTGTATTCTTCGCCATGTACAACTACTGTTGGAGCACATCTCTTCTTGCAGGCAACTTACAACTCTGTCTTAGTCTTTACTTGCTGCTTGTTCAGAGCCTCAAGATCAGCCAGAGATGAGACATTAGAGCCTTCTGAGGTCTTTTCTGGGCATGCACAAAGCCTTGCATTTGTGTGTGGCTTTCTCAATTCCCAGAAATATGTTGGAGTTTGTCAAAGTAGTCATCTTACTTATTAGTTTTTTCTTTAAGGTTTTTTTGTCCTAACTGTTATCACCACCTCAGGAGGATACCATGTTAAACAACTGCTACTGACTGTTTTTGAGGAATGCTCGGGAGATAGGGCTGTTTACAGCATGAACTCTGAGTCAGGTCAAACTAAGACAAATAGGGTCAAATAGAGACAAAATGAAGCTTTTCCAGAAAGCTTCCAGACAGGTCAAATAGTGACAGTTCTCTGGGGATGGGACTTTTTGCATAACTCCAAACCTGTTTTTCCCTCTCCAGTGACTGCCAGGCTGAGCAGCTTTTTAGGCTACTGCAGAGCTGGGGAAAGGGAATATGAGAATAGGTCAAGTTCAAATGGCACAAAGCTCATCATTTATGCAAGCATGCTCTTAGTTCACCCTCTTTAAAAAACAAAAGGAAAAAGCGACAAAAACTCTTTGCCTCAATCTTCTGCCTAATCTCTCTCCTTCTATGTACAACAAAAATCCTTGAGAAAATCATCTATTCTCTGTCAACGTTGTCTTTTGAACCCATTCCAGTCATGGTTTTGCCCTTACTATTCTGAAGATCCACCAGTGCTCTTCCTCTCCAAGTCACGGATTACCTCTACATTGCTATATTCAATGGTGATTTCTTGGCTGACACTTAATCTGAGTGAGCACCAACGTTTGACCACGTTCATCACTCTCTCCTCCTAGATGTTCTTATTCCTTTGCCTTCCAGGACACAATCTAACCTGGTTTTCCTCCTTTTTTCTGCTTCATTCTACTTACTGGTTTGTTCTCAACCCCTTGGCCTCTAAATGTTGCAGTGCCTAGGGGCTCAGACCTTGGACTTTTCCTTTCTACTTACACACACTCCCTGCTGATTTCATCCATTCTCATGGCTTTAAGTACCTTCTGTGTGCTCCTGACTTACCACAGTTGTATCTCCAGCTCTGGCCTGTGACCTGGACTCCTGACCTGTTTAATCGGTCTCCAGCAGGATAACAAATACACATCTTAAACCTAACCTTTCTGAAACGGAAGTCCTGCTCTTCCTTCCTTAACTAACTCCCTCTGCATTCTTCTCCAACTCAGTAAACAACAACTTCCTTCTTGCCATTGCTCAGGCAAAAGCCTTTGGCATTTCCTTGCCTCCTGTCTTTCTCTTACCCCCAAACCCCATTCATCATCAAATCCTGTTGGCTCTGCTCAGCATCTATTCAGATTCAGTCACTCATCACCACGCACTGCCGCCCACTCACATCTCTACTCAAAGTTAACTGTTCAGCCAGCCTCTACCCTTGCCCTCCCGCAGCTCATACTCAGGAACAGATATTCCTCTGCTCAAACCCTCTCATGGCTTTCCATCTCCCTTCAGCAAAGCCCAAATCCTCACCACTTTCCTTTTTTTTTTTTTTTTTTGAGACGGAGTCTTACTCTGTCCCCCAGACTGGAGTACAGTGGCACGATCTCAGCTCACTGCAAGCTCTGCCTCCTGGGTTCACACCATTCTCCTGCCTCAGCCTCCCGAGTAGCTGGGACAGAGGAAAAAATACAGCCTCGAGGTTTGCTCTGAGGATCGAAGAACGGAATGAATAATGAAACGTACTTTGTGAACTGCTAAGCATTACAATTTTTGAACCGTATTTTTTTTTTTTTGAGACGGAGTCTCACTCTGTCACCCAAGCTGCAGTGCAGTGGCAGGATCTTGGCTCATTGAAACCTCCACCTCCTGCATTCAAGCAATTCTCCTGTCTCAGCCTCCTGAGTAGCTGGGACTACAGGTGTGCGCCACCACCCCGGCTAATTTTTGTATTTTTAGTAGAGGCGGGGTTTCACCATATTGGTCAGGCTGGCCTTGAACTCCTGACCTCACATGATCCACCCACCTAGGCCTCCCAAAGTGCTGGGATTACAGGTATGAGCCACTGCACCTGGACTGAACGGTACTTTTTAAAGGGCGTTTCTGCATTTTTCTTAGATTTAATGACTGCAAGAAACCTCAGTGGAAGTTACCACAATTTCGTTTCAGATACAATCCAAAGATTCAATTCAAGTATACCTGAAAATGTAGAACCATGTGAAGGCTATTTAAACAGCTGTCACACCAGCTGGCGATTGGTCCAGCATCTCAAAACCTGTACATGAATCGAGGAAGGGGCTTTCTTTCCTTATGTCCAAGGACTGTATATATGGCAGAAATTTTGGACTGTGTTGCAGTTTTGCTGGGGTCAGGGATTATACTTATTTTTTGCCTTGGATAGAATTAGATTGCCTATAGGCACTTATAACCTGCAAAAGTAGTTTTATGCATTTATTCAGATGTGAGTTTCAGATTATAAGTAACTATAATTTTGAGTCTCAAGCCTTTTTAGCCTATATAAATATATATAAATACACATATATAATACATATATATATATATTTTTTTTTGAAATGGAGTTTCACTCTTGTTGCCCAGGCTGGAGTGCAACGGCACGATCTCAGCTCACTGCAACCTCCACCTTCCGGATTCAAGTGATTCTCCTGCCTCAGCCTCCCGAGTAGCTGGGATTACAGGCATGCACCATGACACCCGGCTAGTTTTGTATTTTTAGTAGAGACGGGTTTCTCCATGTTGGTCAGGCTGGTCTTGAACTCCCGACCTCAGGTGATCTGCCTGCCTTGACCTCCCAAAGTGCTGGGATTACAGGTGTGAGCCACTGCACCTGGCCAATACATATTTTATATATGTAATCTCACTGTACATATACAATTCTGCTTGCCAGTGTGGGAAGAGTTGGGCAAAGAGAAAGCATTGTAACTTTCCTGCAGCTATAAACCTGCTTGAGAGGAAGATCTGAAGCAGAGAAGGAAAGAAGCAAAGAAAGAATAGCTTCATCCACCCATTCATTTGTTCACTTACTCTTCAAATTCATATGGAGCCAGGCATGTGGCTAGTTCAGTATTTGAGGTCAAAGTTCAGTGTTGGTTGGCGCTTTGTGCTGGCATGACACACAGTGATGTTTCAGAACAGTCTTTCCAAAAATGGCATATTTTGAAAATCTATGTGCCACTCTAACACATCAACAGTAATGCATCTCTAAAAGACAAACGTTAAAAAAGAAAAATGCAGCGTTAAGCTGATCACAAGACTCCTATTCAGACACATGGCAGCCAAACTGTAGCTCTAGTAAAAAAATATATGTATGGCTAAAAATAACTGCAGTAAAACAGAAAACATACTGTCTGGAAGGCACAGACATGACAACACAAGACAAAAAGCCAGAATGACAGATCTAACTGCTAACCACAGCCACACTGAGATTTACTCTCATTCTGTGATGTTTTTGTTGACCTTTGTAAAAAGCCTGTAAATATTAGTGGAAAAAGCGAAGCCTTATGTTTTGAAGCTCTTCTGAGCTTTTTGAATGTGAAAATCTGTGGCATAGTCCAGAAAGGTTTCACTGAATTGGAGGAGATTGCAGCCAATTTTTTGAATTCATTAAATTAACTTTCTTTAACATAGAGTTAAGGTATTATATAATTGTTCTGAACCAGAGAGCAAGAAGTACTCACAACAAACGTTTAGACTAGGTTTTGCTGCTGCTGCTGTTTTGGGTGGGGTAGTCACGGAATAACTGGAGTTCCTTCAAAGTAGTGATTTACAAGACTTTAAGGGCTTAATTCTGTATGCTTGTTTGCATCTTCTTAACTGCCTACTTGAACTTCTCTGCCCAGGTTGGCCCCTCTAGATTCTTGGATAAAAATGCTGCCTGGGGACCATGGAATCAAGAAGCATGCACTGAATCCAGCGGCAGTTTTTAACTTGAGGAAATAAACAGCTGTTTTTACAATGCAGGGAGAGAGTCCCAACCTGATCCCAAAACTGTGGGGAAAGAAGGCACGGGAACCTTCTGCCTCCTGCTGCTTGCTTCTTTCCAGCGCTTTCCCTAGTGAGCCAGTGGAAATGCCCAAAAGGCCTTTCCTGCCATGTGTCCAGTGAGCTGGGCTGCCCCACAGGCCCTGTGGGGTGTGCCAGCTGTGCAGCCCCTGTCCTGGGAGAAGTCCCAGAAGGCCCTCCATGCCCACACTGCACTAGGGGGTCCCCAAGCACAGATGGCCACACTGTGTGCTGTGCGGTTCTGCCAGGTGGGCACCAGACCCAAAGGAAGCCATCAGTATGTGGGATTGGCCGGTGGCTCTGGAGGCCTGGAGAGAGCGTGGAGTGAGTGAGCATCCTGCCCAGCTGGGGAAGGTTAGTTCTAATGATAACTTGCTAAATGAATCACACGCTCTCTTTTGAGAAATTTCAACCTGAGATGTGGAAAACGAAGTATCCAAGTAGAAACTGGAAGCAGAATGACAGACAGCAGGGAACAAAGGCCGGGTGGTGTGGGCACCTCGGCAGCTGCTGGTCATCAGAGTGGGGCTGGCCATCCCGTGGTGTGGGCACCTCAGCAGCTGCCGGTCATCACAGTGGGGCTGACCATCCCATGGTGTGGACGCCTCAGCAGCTGCCGGTCATCAGAGGGGGGCTGACCATCCCGTGGTGTAGGCATCTCGGCAGCTGCCGGTCATCAGAGGGGGGCTGACCATCCCGTGGTGTGGACGCCTCTGCAGCTGCCGGTCATCAGAGGGGGGGGGCTGGCCATCCCATGGTGTGGGCACCTCGGCAGCTGCAGGTCATCAGAGGGGGGCTGACCATCTCATGGTGTGGACGCCTTTGCAGCTGCAGGTCATCAGAGGGGGGCTGGCCATCCCATGCAGTGTGCTCTCCCAGTTCACCGTGAGAAGCTCTTCCCTGGTAAGCCTCAGTAGCCTTAGCAACCTGTGTGCTACTCTGTTCCTGGCTGCTTGAAAGTCTAACCCAGGGAGGTTCAGGAAATATGTTAGTCCTGGTCCCAACCCTAAAGGAGCCTGTCCTGCAGTAAAGGCTGGGTGGGTGGGGCAGGGACAAGACTAAAGATCAACAGAGAGCAAGGAAGAAGCTGCCTTACCCTCCCCAACCTGCTTTCAATCTCATTCTCAAAGCATCTTCCTGGGCTAGGAATTGGAAAACACACGGTTATTTGTTAAGTACAAAAGTTACTACCTGCAGGGTGTTGTACTGTCCCACACGGACAAGCCATTATTCTAGAGAAACAGATTCTGAGCAGGGAGCACATTCCCACTTTCTGTCCTCATAAATGCTCTCTGCGGGAACACACAACTTACCAGGTGAGGGACTGTGGCAGGATGAAGTGAAGCAGGAATCCAGGGGTCACTTGGTCCCTGCAGTCCTTCGTCTATCCTGTTGCTGTCACTTAGGCCAGAACTCGTACCCCCTGCGGCTGGGGACACAAACTGAAAAGACACCAGCTGTCCATAGACAGCAGCACTGGCATCAGCCATGAGCTTCACATCAACCTGGGGCAGAGGGGAAAGCAGGAGGCGAGGGGGAGGGACATGAATTCTAACTACGACTAAGGTCCCATGGGAACTAAGAAAATTCACTGGAGTGAGTGCCTCTATCTGGAAAGGATTCTATTAGTTTCTACATCAGACAGACCTGGGTCTTTGAGATAACAATCAAGTATAGTTATAAAAAAATTAAATTGTGTTTTGCAGATAAAGCATTGGGGCTTAAATTCTCTAATACACATAAGGCGCTTCTGCAGCACCCCGCATGCAGCAGGTGCGTAGCCAGGCAAGCCGGTATTCTGTCTCCCACCCACACTGTAGGATGGACCGGTGGTGACTGACGGGAGGGACGCACTGGACTAGCACACTGGGTGCCACAGTTGAGACACAAGGAGAGAAAGGCCCAGAGGATGGCAGCTGTGCAAATAAGAGAAGTGTTTGAATGTGGAAGCCATTTCAGATGAAAATCATTTAAGTCATATTTAAATAAGTATAGATCTGTCCTGGGTCGAATAGTGTCTCCACAAAAGTCATGCCCACCTGGAATATATGAATGTGGCTTATTTGGAAATAGGGTCTTCGCAGATGCCATCCAGTTAAGAGGAGGTCAGTCCAGGCGCGGTGGCTCACGCCTGCAGTCTGGCACTTTAGGAAGCTGAGGTGGGAGGATCACTTGAGCCCAGGAGTTTGAGACCAGCCTGAGCGACATAGGCAGACCCTGTCTCTACCAAAAAAAAAAAAAAAAAATTATTTAAAAAAGTTAAAAGAGGTTGGGCGCAGTGACTCACGCCTATAATCCCAGCACTTCGGGAGGCTGAGGTAGGCAGATCACTTGAGGTCAGGAGTTCCAGACCAGCCTGGGCAACATGGTGAAACCGCTTGACTAAAAATACAAAAACCAGCCAGGCATGGTGGTGGGTGCCTGTAGTCCCAGCTACTCAGAAGGCCAAGGCAGGGGAATCACTTGAACTCAGGAGACGGAGGTTGCAGTGAGCTGAGATCACACCATTGCACTCCAGCCTGGGTGACGGAGTGAGACTCGTCTCAAAAAAAAAAAAAAAAAAGGAGGTCCCCTGGATTAGGATGGGCCCTATCCAATGACTGGTGTCCTTCTTACTAGGCCATAGACACAGACATACACAGAGGTATACGGTTTGAGTCTGTGTCCCCACCCAAATCTCATCTGGAACTGCAATCCCCATGTATCAGGCGAGTAGCCTGGTGTGAGGTGATTGGATCACGGGGGCGGACATCCCTGTTGCTGTTCTGGTAACGTTGAGTGTGTTCTCACGAGACGTGGTGTGAAAGTGTGTGGCACTCTCCTGTTCTCGCTCTCTCCTGCTCCACCATGGTAAGATGTGCTTGCTTCCCCTTCACCTTCCACCATGCTTGTCAGTTTCCTGCGGCCTCCCCAGCCTTGCGGAACTTGAGTCAATTAAACCTCTTTTCTTTGTAAATTACTCAGTCTCAGGTAGTTCTTTACAGCAGTGTGAGAACAGACTCACACAATGGCCGTGTCCAGATGGAGGCAGAGACTGGAGTGAGGCAGCTATAAGCCAGCAGACACCAAGGATTGCTGGCACAGCCCGGAAAGGAGAGAAAACAATGAAACAGGCCCTCCCTCAGAGCCCTCAAGCCCCAGAAGGAGCCAACTCTGAGGACAGACACCTTGATTCTAGACTTCTGGCCTCCTGAACTGTGAGAGGATAAGCGGCTGTCGTTTGGGTGCCGCCTGATTTATGGCACCTTGTACGGCAGCCCTAAGGTAACAAGCAGAATCCACGATGAGAAAGACCGTTCCTCAGGTGATGTGAGTTCTGGGTCAGACCTGTTAAATTTGAAAGGAAGTGGTGTCCTGAAAGCCTGTGGACCTGGGTACTAAAGGACCTCGAAGGTGGAAGGGAGGAGGCAAATGCTGGCCTCTCAGAGGAGGGCCGGGGACCCTTCAGAGAAATTAGATGGACCAGAATTGGATCCATTGGTGAAAGTGGCAAGGCACAGGAAGACCTTGTGGAGGTTCGGGAGTTTGCTCTTTAACAGCTGGGCACATTCAGAAGTGGCAAATCCATTGGAGAATTGGAGACAGGAGAGGGTCTGGAGAAAATGCAAAGACAATAGGTATGTCTGTGATATCTGCCCTCCCAGGAATGTTGGCTCTTCCTAGAATAATTTATATGTTCTTGAAGAATATATGAGAATCCAACCATATAGCCTTCAAATTCTTATTTAGAACTTTGCCAAATCAAAACCCCAGCTGATCTATGAGGTGTTCAGAGGACGTTCCTGACTGCTTGGTCTTAGACTAGACATCTCAACTTCCAGTCATCTTTTGATATTTAAGGGTTAATATGAGAACTAAGTGTTTAGCCAAGAAGCTGAAATTATAAACTGAGGTGTTTTTGTCAGCCCAGGCTGCTATAACCGGACACCACAGTCATGGAGGGCTTAAACCACAGGCATTTTTTTCTCACAGTTCTAGAATCTGGGAAGTCCGATATCAAGGTGCTGACAAATTTGATGTCTGATGAGGGTCCACTTCTGGTTAACAGATGGCTGTCTTCTTACTGTGTCATTACAGGGGAGAGACAGACAGGGAAGGAGGGAACAAGGGAGGAGGGTGGGGAAAGAGAAAGAGGGAGGAAAGGATGTAGGGAGGGAGGAAGGGAGAGAGAAAGGGCTCTTCCTTTTCTTATAAGAACACTAATCCCATCATGGGGACTCCACCCTGGTGAACTCATCTAAACCCAATTACTTCCCAAAGTCCCCACCTCCAAATACCATCAGATAGGACATTAGGGGTTCAACATACGACTTTTAGGGATATACAAATATTTAGTCCATGGCATGAAGCAATAAAATTTACTAAGAAAGTTAGTTCTGGAGGCATAGTCAAGACTAAGATTTATTGGCCTGGTAGCTTTTTTTAAATCAGCTTGTTAACAACAAAAAAAAAAAATCAGAAAACATACACATAACCTTCTAGACCAAGCCATTAAATGTCCTGTACTTTTATAAAAGCATAAAATAACATAATATCTTTCCCTGAAAATGTAACTACTAAAAAGAAACATATTAAATAATCCATGCTACTTTTAAAAGAGGAAACGTTCTTCTACTTTATTAGTAAAATCAAAGCTTTCTTTTTTTTTTTGAGATGGAGTCTCACTTTGTCATCCAGGCTAGAGTGCAATGGTGCAAACTCGGCTCAATGCAACCTCCGCCTCCTGGGTTCAAGCGATTCTCCTGCCTCAACCTCCTGAGTAGCTGGGATTATAGGCATGCACCACCACGCCTGGCTAATTTTTGTATTTTCAGTAGAGACAGGGTTTCACCATGTTGGTCAGGCTGCTCTCGAACTCCTGACCTCGTGATCTGCCCACCTCGGCCTCCCAAAGTGCTGGGATTACAGGTGTGAGCCACCACGCCCGACCATCTTTTATTTCCTTTTTTTGCATTTTCTGTTACAGTGGCACATTCAGAGTGTGTGCAGTGATAGTCTCTGGTGTTCTTTCTGATGACAGACTCACATATAGGAAAAGTCTCTATAAGACTAGCAATATGGTGGTTATTGTTTCTTTAAGAGTTTGCTGTCTGCATATTACAATTGCTACACAAGACATAAGAGTTCCAACTATACCGGTTAATCAGCTCACAAACCATGATGTGAAAATTAGATTTGGCATGCAACCAAAGAAATAGCAAAACAAAAGGAAGTACACATGGGGCTTAATAATACGTATGCAAAAAAAAAAAAAAAAAAAAAAAAAGGCATGGTGGCTCATGCCTGTAATCCCAGCACTTTGGGAGGCCGAGGTGGGCGGATCACAAGGTCAGGAGATCGAGACCATCCTGGCCAATACGGTAAAACCCCATCTCTACTAAAAATACAAAAATTATCTGGGTGTGGTGGCACAGGCCTGTAATCTCAGCTACTCAGGAGGACGAGGCAGGAGAATCGCTTGAACTTAGGAGGCAGAGGCTGCAGTGAGCTGAGATCATACTGTGCTCCAGCCTGGGTGAGACAGAGTGAGACCATCTCAAAATAATAATAAATATGCACTGATATAAGACTTAAAGTGGGTAACAGTCTACTTTCCTGATCATCTGAATGAGATAACCTTAAAACTTACAAGTTTTACTGGCCTCAGAACCATGTTAAAGGTTATAGAGCAGAGATTTCCAATTCTTGAATTTCTCAATTTCAAAAATTCTGAATTCAATATGTTTAAGGTGAGGTATGTTTATCATAAGAATTGCAGCAAGTTTGACCACATGGGTGGTACTTTGATGAGAAAGGGTATGTGAAATGTGAAATACATTGAGATTGATTCATGATTCCCGTAGGTACTGAATAATTCCTGATATTTAAGTTTAGAATTGTATCTGTGCATGAAACACATTCAAATATATGGGAGAAGCAAAATCCACAAAGAAAACATGTATTTTCCTACTCCTGGTAGGTTTCTCAGGCTCTGCTTGCAGAATAAAAAGGGAAATTTCCAGAAAATGTAGATGGAAGTGGGTCTAGGTGGATCAAGATGTCCTTAGATACCATGTGAGGATGTCTGCATTTTATTCTGGGGCCATGGCAGCCACTGACAAGCAGAGGTCCAGTAGGGCAAAGAGAGAGGCCCAAATCTGAGCAATGGCCAAGGGGATGGAGAGAGGGAGCAAATGAAGACATCTCAGAAGTAAAGTCCAAAAGGTCCCTAACTCATTGGAAGGTTGCAAATTAAATGAAGAGCCATTGTGGGATTGTATTGGTTTTCTATTGCTGTGTAACAAATCACCACATACTTTGCAGTGTCAGACAACACCTGCTTCTTGTCTCTGTTTCTGTGGCTCAGAAATCCGAGCCACTCTTAGCTGGACCCTCTGTTCAGGGTCTCGCAAGATTACTGAAAGTGTGGGCCAGGCTGTGTCCTCATCTGGAGGTTCGACTGGGGAAGAATCTGCTTTCAAGCTCATTTGGGTTGTTGGCAGAATTCACATAACTGAGGCCCTTGCCCCCAGAGGCTGCCCATCGTACCCTGCCATGTGACCCCTTCCACAATGTGGCATCCACTCAAGGCCAGAGGGAGAACATCTGCTGCAGCTGCAAATCTCTTTGACTTCTCTCATCTATGACTTCTGCACCCTCTTCCAAAGAGCTCACCTGATTGGGTCAGCCCCACCAGTGCCCAAGGGGAGGGCCAGGAATCTTAGAATTCTGCCTACCATAGGGGTGGCAGGAGGTGAGAAAAATCAAGTTTGGCTTTGGACATACTGATATTTGAAGGGCCTGGGGGATACGCCAGTCAGAGAAAATATGTTCATTTGGAGCTGGAGAATTAGATTGAGTGATGCCATGGGAATGAACACAGGGCCAGAGAGACTCCTGGAGACCAACTATTGAGTGGACTGGAACTGACCAACTGCTTACAGCTAACGAAATGTGACGTCTACGGGTAGTTGTTCCTTCCTAATCTCTTTATACTCTGCTTTCTTCTTTATGCCTTCCTACTTGGCAGGGATTCTCTAACATAATTACCAACTCCTTCCCTGAATATGGGTTTCTGGAGAAGAATTATACACTCCAAAGTGGTCTCTGTTCCCAGGAAAATTCTCTGTTTTCCAGGGGAATGCATGTTCCCATTGTCTGTATGTTAAGTTTGGTTAAACAGGTCAGGTGTTGTGGCTCATACCTCTAATCCCAGCATTTTGGGAGGCCAAGGCGGGCAGATCACTTGAGGTCAGGAGTTTGAGACGAGTCTGGCCAACATGGTGAAACCCAGTCTCTACTAAAAATACAAAAATTAGCTGGATGTGGGAGTGCATGCCTGTAATCTCAGCTATTCGGGAGGCTGAGGCAGGAGAATCACTTGAACTTGGGAATCAGAAGTTGCAGTGAGCTGAGATCGTGCCACTGCACTCCAGCTCTTGGCAACAGAGACTCCATCTCAAAAAAAAAAAAAAAAATTTGGTTAAACAGACATCACAGATTCTGAAGACTAAACTCTGTCTCATGCTGAGAACTAAAAATTTCGGCAATTGGAAGCATGATCTAATGTTTTGTTGTTTTTGTTGTACCATAGCATTTTTATTAGAATAACCACATAATATTAAATTTTTTATTTTGAAACAATTTTGTTTTTTGAGTGGGTCTGTTATCAACAGTGACTTTTACAATGTTTGCATTCCCTAAATTCTGAGAACAGTCACAGCCTTTCTCTTCCTGAAGTACTTAACCTGTGGTCACTCATCCGCGTACTTCGTTTTCTCTCATCATGTCCCTGTTGTCCTCAAAATCAGCAGAGAGGAATAGGAACACATTTATGTAGCTCTTTAAGCTCAGATTTGTTGCCACTGAGCCACCTGCAATGTACCCTTTAAGAAGCAATGGACTTGCAGGGCCACCTGCTGGAGTCAACCGAGCACACAGGCTCCAATACCAGCTGCTTGCATTACCAGCTGTGTAAGGTGGTGGTCTTGAGACAGATGACTGAGGGCGCAAGGAGACTTAAGGACTCAGAGAGTTCTAAAGGGCATCAACCTCCAGCTGCTCAAATTTTCCAGAGGCTCTCTCCTAGAGCATGTAGGCGGTGCAACTGACCTGCTGACCTCAGCCAGGGTATCCTGTTCCTAGGAGTCCTGGTCCCTGCACAAGGATGAGTAACACTCATGAGGCACCTTCTCAGTGCCAGGCATTGTTCCTGATGCTGTATGTCATCAACTCTTGAGGCCTGGCATGCTCCAGACAAAGGGACAATTTGAAATGCCACATGATATCACTAGAGGATGACTCCTTAATCAAGGACACTGATCAGGTACTGACTTAACGTTGTTCCCAGGGGAATAATGACAACATATTTCCAAGTAACAGGGTTCTATATTAAGGGTAAATTTTGTGTTTTGTATTTTCTTAACATTTATTTTCATAGGAGAAACATGTTCACCAACTTCTGTCAACACTGACTATTGCAAATGCATTTTCATGTTTTCACTTGGACTCAAGCATCTGATTGCTCTTAAGTTCTCAACTACTTCTTTGCTCATTATTTATTCTTACCTTGAGCCTATTAAATTTTGGTAACAGTAGTGTGTTATGGCTTCTACTCTAAATCACTTCTTTTTGCTATATATATGTGTGTGTGTGTGTGTGTGTTTTACCAAACTCTTTTCAGCAATAATCTCATTTATGGATGTCTGAACGAATTTATTTAAAAGCCCAGTAGATATGATTAAAGGATGTATTTTCCACCAATGTTTACTTTTTGCAATGTTTGCAAAATGTGTAATAGTTTTTTTCTTTTTATCATTCATGTACAATAATTGAGAATTTAATCCAGAAGAAAACATTTTAATACTTAAAGCTTTTTGGTTATAGCAAAGTGTGTATGGCTATATCACCCTGAACATGCCCAATGTCATCTGGTTATAGCAAAGTAAATATTAATTTAAATTTTTATCATATTCTGTTGTAGAGAAATGATTGGGATATGAGTAAGACTACTAAGTATAAAAATGTTACATTTAACAAAATTCTATGAGGGATGTGGAATGGAAGTAAAAAATAAAAGAGAAGGCCGGGCGGGGTGGCTTACGCCTGTAATCCCAGCACTTTAGGAGGCTAAGGCGGGTGAATCAGTAGGTCAAGAAATCGAGACCATCTTGGCCAACATGGTGAAACCCCGTCTCTACTCAAAACACAAAAATTAGCTGGGCGTGGTGGTGCGCGCCTGTAGTCCCAGCTACTCCGGAGGCTGAGGCAGGAGAATGGCTTGAACCTGGGAGGCGGTTGTTGCAGTGAGCCGAAATTGGGCTACTGCACTCCCACCTGGCAACAGAGCGAGACTGTCTCAAATAAATAAATAAATATAAAAAGAGGAAACCATGTAAATTTTAAGGGGGGGGGGCAATTTTAACATTTTACGTTATGTGGCAACGTACACACCTCTTACAACTATTAAATTCATTTAAAAAAAATAATAACCCCCGAGCCATCACTCCTTAAAGAATGTGGTAGTGGTACAAGTTTTAACAAATTCTTTTGAGAACACTATTGGAAAAGTGAGCAGACCAGGGAATAACAATTTTACCCCCCAAGAATTGCTGTAAAGATTAAAAAGGAAAGCGCTGCCGCAGACGCTCAAACACGGTGCTGGCTCTGCTTCCTTCATCAGTTCCTAGGGTCATGGGACACAAATAGTAAAATATTTCCACTACTGGTAACGATGCTGACGAACGCTTTGCTAATTCAGTTCAGACCGACCTCTCATTGGAGCTTGTGTGACTCGCAGGAGCCCGTGACCCGACTCCGCCAGGACTGAAACGCAAAGGGAAGCGCAGTGCTGGAAGCGGAAGGGAATGGGAGCGTCGTGGGATCTCCAGAGCCTGGGAGATCAGAGGGTGGAGTCAGGGCCCCCTGGTTTTGGACTCCATTGCCGCACTGCAGGCGACTTCTCCGACCGCACCGTTGAAGAACCAGTTCCCCCGCCCACCCAGGAGCAACCGGGAAGCACAGCACAAGCCCACAGCTCCAGCACCGGACAGGCGCTCCCGGGGGTCCTGCCTCCCCTAAATCCCAACCCACGAAATCTCCGCCCTCTCGCCACGCGCACATCCCTGTCCAGCGTCAGGGAGGGGGCGAGGGGAGGGGCGAGGTGACGTAAGCCCTGTGGACCAGGCCGGGATTGGTGAGCGGGGCGGAAATGGAGCTGGGAGAGGTGACGTCATCCTTCCGCACCTGGCGCAGGGCGGAAATGGGGCGGGGAGTGAGTGACACCACCCCTCTGTCTCTGGCCGGATTGGTGGGCGTGGCGTGGCGGGGTTGGGGCGTGGCGATACCTGCCCTCCGGACAAGGCGGGGTTGGTGGCCAGGGCAACAGCGGGGCGGGCCCGCGCCGGGAGTCGTAGCCGGGACACGTGGTGCGGAACCGGCGCCGCGCTTGCTGCTGGTAAGAGGGCCTTGCCTAGTGGGCCTTCCTTCCCAGGGGGTCTTCCTGATGGACCTTCCTTCCCGGGTGGGCGCCCTGAGCGGGGACCGGGCTGGGCGGGGAGGACTCGGGGCAGCGGCGAGAGTCACGCCTCATTCGTGGGGGAGCGTGGGGCGCCCGGCCGCAGCCAGGCAGGAACAATGGTGTCCGGGCTGTTCCGGAGCGCGCGGTCGGGGGCGGAGGCCCGTGACGGCCATGGCCCCGGGGCCTCTCACACCTCCGGGGACCCGGGGCCCCGCTCACCCGGGCCACTCGTGTCCCAGCAGCGCCGAGCGCGTCCCCGATCCGCAGGGACAAGCTGGGCGGCGCGCTTGGCCTGAGCCTCCGTGGCCCTCCCTGGTGGAGTCGAGTGGAACGACCCTGGTTGCAGATGGGGTTGCGGGGAGCCGAGCGCTGGTCAGGCCACACCCCTCCCCAGGGGCCTGCTGAGAATTCCAGCCTTTCTCCAATGGATCCCTTTCCCGGAGACCTGGGGTGGAGGGTGTAGCGGGACTGAAGCCTCCCAGGTTCAAAGGGCCCTGGACAGGGTCCCTAGCTCCCGCCAGCATTTGAGGCAGCTTTTAAGGCTATAGGAGGAAGCATCTGAGGGGAGACAAAATTCCCATGCCAGCGATGGTCTGGGGCAGGTGTCTCATTCAATTGGCTTCAGTTTCCTCATCTGTGAAATAGAGACAATATTTGGTCCGCCTGGACCAATGTCCTTGAGACCTTGGTCCTCACAGACAGGGCCACCAAGCTACCCCTCCCCACCGCCTGCCAAGGTCAGATTCCGTAGATTATCCAAGCGTAGACTGCAGGAAGAGGCGGAGAACCCGGGGCCTGCTACCAATACCTTCCTTGTCCCTAATGTTTGCAGGCAGGAGTGGAGAAAGAGAAATTCACATTATGTTTAGGGATCAAGTTCTAGCTTGGGCAGATTGGAGATTCTTTTATTGGTTCTTATGCAGACATGAAGGTGTGATTCAGTTATTTGTGTTATATATGCCTTCAATTATCAAGGGACAGGGACTGAGACTCTCAGAACTAGAAGACTCATTTGTGTGTACTACTGACGGTTCCAGGTGCCACAGCAATTTCTCCTCCCCTCCACTAGTCTCAACATTTAAATCATGTTACTCCCTTGCCAGGCACGGTGGCTCATGTCCGTACCTCGGCACTTTGGGAGACCAAGGCTGACAGATCGCTTGAGCCCAGGAGTTTGAGACCAGCCTGAGTAACACGAGGAAACCCCGTCTCTACAAAAAATACAAAAATTAGCTGGTTGTGGTGGTGTGCGCCTGTGGTCCCAGCTACTTGGGAAGCTGAGGCAGAAGGATCATTTGAGCCTGGGAGATGGAGGTTGCAGTGAGCCAAGATTGCACGAATGCACTCCAGCCTGGGTGACAGAATGACACCCTGTCTCTAAATAAATAAACAAAGTTACTCCTTATGAACTTTAGATTTTTAGAGGGGAGTGAGGTGTCATTTAAAAGGATAATGCTTGCTTTTGCTCAGTCCAGCTTACTGCTTTTACCTTAATTAGTGGTGTTCTCCAGAGCATATAAAAATGGTTCCTTTTAATGGCTTTGTAACAGGGGGAGGTGAAACAGGAGTAACCCAGAAGTGTGAGTGGGAGGAGAAACTGGATCCTGGCCTAACCTGGTTTGACTGGATGAGTGATTAATAGGAGTTGCTTTTTAGCCCATCTCTGATGGTGGAACAATCTGATCTCTGTTTCCTCTCTTTTAGTGAAAGTCGTAACTTAGATAATTACAGTCATATGTTGCTTAAGGATGAGGATACATTCTGAGAAAATGCATCGTTAGGCGATTCGTTGTTGTGTGCACATCCTGAGGTGCGCTCACACAAACCTGGATGGTACAGCCTCCTATATACCTAGGCTATATGGTGTAGCCTATTGCTCCTAGGCTACAAACCTGTGCATGTTCCTTTACTGGATACTGTAGGTAGTTGCAACACAGTGGTAGGTATTTGTGTATCTAAACATATCCAGACAGAAAATGAACTTTTTTAGCTCCATTATAATCTTTTGGGACCACTGCTGTTGTTGACGGAAATGTTATGTGGCACGTGACTATATTTTTGAGTGACTTTAGCTACAATGCCATTGGTTAATTTGACTACAAGAGAATAATATTAATGAGAATGTACCACAGTGAGCTTGGGATCTGTGGCATTTAATAACCAGGAACCCAAATGAAAATCACCACATGTAGCATGTTGTCCTGCTAAATAGGGTTTCCTTTAATGTGAGCAGGTAGCTTCCCTGTGTACATTTTTGGCAACAGGTGGACAATTTGATTTATTAACACTGATAAACGCCTCTCCAGCGTGCTCATGGGCTCCGTCTTACTTGTGCCTCAGTGGAGAGATCCGAGCTGGCTGGGAGATATGTAACTATTCCATGCTCTGTAGCTGGTGTTTGAAGAGGAGGAAGAGGGCACTTGAGAAGGCAGCGGCTGGATCTCCCACCCATATAGAAATCACATTTGCAACTTGCAGTGCCCTGCGATTTCATCACCCTGCACAGCAACAGCCACTTTTGAACAGTTGCCACGCTTGGTGTCACGGTGGATAAAGTCACCTCTCTGTTGAGAAATCACTTTGAAATCCTATACCAAGAAAACAATGCTCTTTACCTGCAGCATGTCGATAAACAGGCATTTGCCTGGCATGTAGACACAGGGCTGTAGTAGGGTCCTGTCACTCCACAGCTGTGATTCTAAGGCAGTTCATGTCCCCGCAGTTTTGAATTTGCTCAGTACAGCTGCGTGCTTTCTGCTGCGGAAAGCCAGTTATAAAAGTCCCAATGCCAGAATCATTTTTACATGGTATTCATTCTAATAAAAAGAGTCTGATGATGTGTTTTCACCTGTATCTGTGAGTGGGGCGGAAGTTGCGGGGTGTCACGCATGGAAGCAGGATGATAGCATGCGCCCTGGAGCCTGCGTGGCCTCATGGTCAGGTGCTTGTGGAGGTTTAGCTGTTGCCCTCTGGCTGTTTCTAGACTAAGATCATCAGCTTTCTTAAACTCAATCTGGTTTTCCTTGGGCTCTGTCGTCTGTGTTGTAGGTTTGTGGTGGTGGACACAGGATGTGACATTCTTGCTGGGATCCCTGAAGTGACTACATCCTCTGGGATAACAGAAAGTGGAACTTACCTTTGTGCTTTAAGAGTGTAAAAATTTTTATTAAAGTACCAGTAAAACTGAAAGCGCCTACTTTTAGTTTTCACTGTATTTTCTTCAACTCAGGCCCTCCCTCTGTTGTTACCTGCCATCTGACACGGAATTTTGTGTAATTTTCCTTCCAAGTAAAGAAGGGAAGATTAGCCCCAGCCTCTAACTGGTTCCCAAAGCTTTTGTCTCTGAAGCCGCAGTCACTTCCTGGAGCGTCTCTGGCTGAGGGTGTTGCAGTGCTGGCTGGGAGGGTGGGGAAACACTTTACAATTCTGAACAAGTGCTTTCTGGGCAGGTCGCCCGTCAGTCCCCACTAGAGACAGGGCTGACCAGTCGTTCCTCCTTCCAAGAACCTTTGAGATCTGCAGTCTGGGGTCTGGTTGAAAGATGGCGGCCCTCACTACCCTGTTTAAGTACATTGATGAAAATCAGGATCGCTACATTAAGGTAAGGGAATATTCATTTTAGGAAATATTAAAATCTGATTTAATCCCATGGGGCCCAGAGAAGCTGTCAAGAGCTAATATGAATTATGCCATTTAAATCCAGGGTTAGAAGATCTGCCTAGAGATCTGTTCCATTAGCTTCTTATTATGGTATAGGTTACACTTTTGGTTTTTGACAAAGTGTTAATATATGTTTCTAAGAATAGCAAATCTAATTGAAATTTTTGTTTCATCTCCAACAATTTCTTGTGATAGTTACAGATTAAATAGTTTGCATTAAGTATGTTCTAAGTAATTCAATAATGTTATATATTAATCTGTTTCTTGATGTTAACTTAGAGCATTATGATTTAAAGTTATTCTTCGTACACATGTTACAGATGAAATCTTTAGAATTCTCATTCTAAAAATTATACTTTAGAAAATTTGACCATTGTCGGGATGATAAATAAGCTAATTTGGACTGTGGCAACATTGGGTATTTTCTGTGTCTTTCAGTTGTAATTTAGTTAGATTCAGATACAAACTTATTTATGGAACCTAGTACATTTTACATTTACTTCCTCCTTAATCGTTAAAAATAAACCATCTGACATTTTTCTTTTGTACTCTAGTTCTTGGTACAGGGTTAGTACTGTAGCAGGACGAGCCGCAGACAAAACCTCTCAGACAGTTGTAGAGTTGTAGAAGGAAGGGCTTTATTCAGCTGGGAGCGTCGGCAAGCTACTGCCTTAAAATCCGAGCTCCCCGAGTGCACAATTTCTGTCCCTTTTAAGGCTCACAGCACTAAAGATTTCACATGAAAGGGTCATGATTGATTTGAGCAAGCAAGGGGTACCTGACGGGCTGCATGCACCGATGGTCAGGGAGAAACAGAACAGGACAGGGAGTTTCACAGTGTTCTTCTATACAATGTCTGGAATCTATGAATAACATCGATTTCTAAGTCATGAGTTGATTTTTAACTACTGGGTTTAGGTCAGGCAGGCCCAGGTCTGCTTTTGGTTTCACTTCACTTCTTTGATTTCACTTCCTTGTTTTTTTTGTTTTTTTTTTTAAACAGGTACTGAGTATAAAACAATATAAAACAATATGAGAGGGTCTCTCTCTTCCCTCAGTACAAACAATTTTTAAAATCTTAAACCCAAAGCACATGTGATGGGTCTGTCCTATTTCCAGTCAGCCTGTTCAAATGCAGCAGCCACAGAGGGTGAGCCAACCACGTGTGCCTGGAACATGGCAACATTATGGGAGCCTTCTCTCCCTCAAGGACACCTTTTCAGAATCCCTCCTTGCTTGTTGTCCACAAACAGAAACTCGCAAAATGGGTGGCTATCCAGAGTGTGTCCGCGTGGCCGGAGAAGAGAGGTGAAATCAGGAGGATGATGGAGGTTGCTGCTGCAGATATTAAGCAGCTGGGCGGCTCTGTGGAACTGGTGGATATCGGAAAACAAAAGGTAGGAGGCAACATTCTTTGCATGCAGGACCACAAACAGATTCTGCCTGAGGGGTTGACAAGACTCCACAAGTTCTTAAAAGATCTTTTGCTTCAAATACTCCACTCACCTTTAAAACGGTAAAGGAAGGGCCCGATTTGGATGGTAAGTTCTGTACGTGACTGCTTCAGTTGGATTGGGGCAAAGGTTATGTGGCACTCAGCATTTTTCTCCAGGAAGGAGAACTGCTGACAGTTACTCAGGACTAAGTTAATGTAACAGTCATTCTGAGAGAATGGCTGAGATTCCCCTCCCAGCAATCCGTAAGCTTTCAAACTAGGAAGTTACACTTTATTCATGTCCATTTAAAAATTATAAAAACTCCCCCCAACCCCCGGCTCCCCCCCACACACGGTGCTGCGTCCCTGAGCCTGATTTTTTTTATTTTTTATTTTTTGGAGACAGAGTCTCCCTCTGTCGCCCAGGCTGGAGTGCAGTGGCGTGATCTCGGCCCACTGCAACCTCCACCTTTTGGGTTCAAGCGATTCTCCTGCTTCAGCCTCCTGAGTAGCTGGGATTACAGGCGTGCGCCACCACACCCCGCTAATTTTTATATTTTTTATAGAGACAGGGTTTTGCCATGTTGGCCAGGCTGGTCTCGAACTCCGGACCTCAGGTGATCCGCCTGCCTGGGCCTCCCAAAATGCTAGGATTATAGGTGTGAGCCACTTTTTCATAAGAGATATTTTGTGTGGGGGTCCGTTGCTTTTCAGTGCAGGATTCTGACAGGTGAGAATGGTTTGTTTTCTTCCTAAATGGACAGTCTCACTTTGTGGTATAGTAAGTACTCACGTCATCCATAGGTTCTTAGAAACTGCAACTTTAAGCAAGACAACATACAACAACAGGTCCTTGAATAAGGTAGTTTTGTTCACTTAAAGTCACAGTTTCTAAAAGCCTATCCATGAAGTTGAGTGAGGGCTTACTGTGTGTGTGTGTGTGTGTGTATATATATATATATATATATATATATTTTTTTTTTTTTTTTTGTCGGGACGGGGTTTCACCATGTTTCCAGGCTGGTCTCAAACTTCTAGTCTCAAGCGACTTACCTGCCTTGGCATCCCAAATTGTCACGCCACCATGCCCAGCCTCTTACTGTATGTTATTTCACTAGTTTATTTCAAATGATTTCAGCCTTATGTTAATTGCATGTTTCATGACATATATTTTCAAAGTTTGTAATATTCTTTTATATTCTTTGATCTAATAACAAGCTTTGGCTTATCTCGGTTCTTTGGCCTGACGATTTGGGTGTCAAGCTGAAATCACAGCCCCAGAAGCTTGGGTGTGGCCATTCAGTTGAGCATGTTTGTTTCATCAGAGGGAGAGAGTGGAGGCCAGGCAGCTGTGTCCACTGGGAGCCCACAGGAGGCTCATGCAGAGCAGGTTCATGCCCAGGCCTGCCGATTTCCCAGGCAGTGCTGTTCATTTGAGGTTTTCTTCTGAAAACAAATTTAATAATTGACTTAAGGTATATTATAGCTTCCCACCAATTTTCCCCCCATCTTTGGGAGAATACACCAAGTTTCTTCATGTTGTTTCTTTTTAGAGTCAGACTCACCTTGCTCCCTTTCCTTTTTTTTTTCCTAATATATTAAAAAATCTAGGCGAGGTAAATCATTTTTAGAAGCTGTTTCATTACAATAGTTATATTTACTTCATTGATCACTGACATTGCTGTGCAATTCTTAAGAAAGGGCCTTTCATAAGAAACTCAATTACTGTTATACTATTTTGAATTACATAACACTGATTTTTATCAAGGAATTGAAAGAGTTCATCACTGGTGGGATCTTCTGCAGACATGCTTGCGGTGTGGGGTGACCGCACATCTTCTCTTCTCTTCCCACATGACCGTGTGGCAGTGGTGTTCTGTTTTTCAGAGTGATGATGACTTGGTGCAGGGGTGAAGGTGGAGGTGGGTGTTTTCCTGTGTCAGTGCAGAAGTCGGAGTATTTTCAGGCTGATGAAGGAGAGGTGATGTTGAGCCTTTCAGAACAATCTTACCTGTGGGCCCAAGCAGTTTCTCAGAAAATGCTAAAGTATTTCAGACGAGCCCTATTGAACAGGAATTTATTTAGAGAAAATCTGTGGTCATTTGAAAATCATTTTTCTGCTCAGGCAAGCTGAAGGCCAGCTGGGACTGCCAAGGCCATGGGTCCCCTGGGACCAGAGCAGGGAGATTTCAGCAACAATTCTTTGTCCCTGGTGGCTACAGGCCGTCCTGGTGAGAACTGAGTCACAGATATAGCCACAGTGCCTCTGGGACAAATGAGGGGCGTCAGGCCACACGCCACACACGCAGCCACAGTGCCGCTGGGACAAATGATGGGCGTCAGGCCACACACTGCACACGCAGCCACAGTGTTGCTGGGACAAATGAGGGGCATCACGCCACACGCCGCACACTACACACACCCCACACATGTAGCCCCACACACATCAGGCCACACCCCACACACGTAGCCACAGTGCCGCTGGGACAAATGAGGGGCGTCAGGCCACACGCCGCACACGCAGCCACAGTGCCGCTGGGACAAATGATGGGCATCAGGTCATACACTGCACACGCAGCCACAGTGCCGCTGGGACAAATGAGGGGCGTCAGGCCACACGCAGCCACAGTGCTGCTGGGACAAATGAGGGGCGTCAGGCCACACGCCGCACACACAGCCACAGTGCCGCTGGGACAAATGAGGGGCGTCAGGCCACACGCAGCCACAGTGCTGCTGGGACAAATGAGGGGCGTCAGGCCACACGCTGCACACACAGCCACAGTGCCGCTGGGACAAATGAGGGGCGTCAGGCCACACGCTGCACACACAGCCACAGTGCCGCTGGGACAAATGAGGGGCGTCAGGCCACACGCCGCACACTAGCAGCCATCAGGTTGCAGGAGTTACTTAAATTACTGGGAACACAAATCCTGGATCCCACAAGAATCCCAGCCACCTGCCCAGTTTTGTAAAGTGCTTGTACACTTAGAGCTGGAGGCCCTGAAGTTTGGAAGGGACACTTTTCTCAGCCTATCACCAGCACTGTCCTGATCCAGTTGTCATTTCAGCGACTGCTCATTTTACCTCTTAATTGCAAACTGTTAATTTAACTTCATTATCAATTTAGTTTGTGTGTTGTGTCTGTTAATACCTATTTTCATGAACAGTGTTTTCTAGTAACTAGACTAATATATATGTATGTCATGTTTTAGTATGAACAGTCTCTTCCTCCTACAGCTAAAACCGTCTCCTGCCACTTGCTTGTGACACTGTGATGATCGTGGGGTATTTTCCTATTGGAATATAGGCACTGGTAGAGGAGCTACGTGGCCACAGGAGTTTTGCACAGCCTGAGTAGGCCATGGTCTAAAGTAAAAGGTGGAGACCATTGACCTGATGTAAAAATTGGAAAAGATCTAAGATTGATTTGCCTCCATTTGGATGCAGGGGCAGGTTGGGATGCCTGTCCCGTCCTCTATTCCTATGGGATTGTGGAACACTGGTAGTGCCTTTGGGACAAAGCTCAGAAGGCGTACCTGCTATCACTAACTGTTTAGAATGGCTAAATGTGAATTTAGATATAAAGATTTTTTAAAAATATATCTTGGTTTATGGCCTTTTCCATGCGTAATTGTAATCAGTGTACAGAATTTCAAAAATATCTCTTCTGCTTTAAGATTATAGTTGATTTTAACCATCATTTCAGAAAATAATAAACTAAGTTGCATCCCAAACTCAGCCTGTGTGTTTTGTTATATAAAAGTCAAAGAAAAATCCACCTTTAAGAATTTACCAAATCCAGCCAGGTGCAGTGGCTCATGCTTGTAATTCTAGCACTTTGGGAAGCCGAGGCAGGTGGTTTGCCTGAGCTTAGGAATTCGAGACCACCGTGGGGGCAACAGTGAAACCCTGTCTCTACTAAAATACAAAAAATGAACCAGGCATGGTGGCCGGCCCCTGTAATCCCAGCTACTTGGGCGGTTGAGACCTAAGAATCACTTGAGCCTGGGAGGCAGAGGTTGCAGTGAGCTGGGATCACACCACTGCACTCCAGCCTGGGTGACAGAGCAAGATTCTGTCTCAAAAAAAAAAAAAAAAAAAAATTACCAAACTGCCTGCAATTGGCAAACATGTACATGTGCTCTGGAGTACAAGAAAGTAAGAAAGTAAATCTTGATTAGTGACTCCATTGAACAGTGTGCTCTTAAACTCTACAATAGAGGTTGATTGATAAGGACAGATAAGGAAGCTCAAGGTCTTTTAATAATCTCCACCTTAAGTATTGAATTTTGTAAACAAAGGCTGCCCTTGGTTCCTTTCCTCTCCATGCTCAGCTCCCTGATGGCTCGGAGATCCCGCTCCCTCCTATTCTGCTCGGCAGGCTGGGCTCCGACCCACAGAAGAAGACCGTGTGCATTTACGGGCACCTGGATGTACAGCCTGCAGCCCTGGAGGACGGCTGGGACAGCGAGCCCTTCACCCTGGTGGAGCGAGATGGTGAGCGCCGCACACCCATGCGTGCCCAGAGGAAAGGCACTGACTTTTGGAAAGTCATTGCTAGTCCGTTTTTCTGTTTCCAGTACAGACTGTTTTTATTTTATTTTATTTATTGTATTACTTTTTAAAAATCTTTTTTTGAGACAGAGTCTCACTCTGTAGCTCAGGCTGGAGTGCAATGGCAAGATCTCAATTCACTGCAACCTCCACCTCCCGGGGTTCAAGCCAGTCTCCTGCCTCAGCCTCCCCAGTAGCTGGGATTATGGGTGCCCATCACCACGCCCGGCTAATTTTTTTATTTTTAGTAGAGACGGGGTTTCACCATGCTGGCCAGGCTGGTCTCGAACTCCTGACCTCAAGTGATCCCCCCACCTCAGCCTCCTGAAGTGCTGGGATTACAGGCTTGAGCCACCACACCGGGCACAGACTGTTTTTAATATAAGCTAGAAATGGAAGTTTCTCACGGGTGCCTCTGTCGCTGAACTTCTAGAAAGCCTGCCTTTTCGTGTGCAAATGAGCCCCCCCCACCCCCATGGCTGGCGTCTGCCCGCTGGCTTCCTCTGCTGCTGATGCTTTTTCTCAGAATGCATATTCAGAATCCAGGCAGGGCCGTCCTGAAAAGCCTGTCCCCTCGTCCCCCTCCCCGGCCCTTACAGACAGCTGCTTCTGCGGTATATGTTAGGGGCCTCCTTCACCCCGGCTGCCCCAGTGGGGGTGGCGATGACCCTGTTATTCACCAAGTGCTTCCATGGGCCCGGCACCTGCAGGCCTTTTGAGGCCTGTGCTGTGAGGGACCCCGCAGGCCGGCCTCTTTTCTTCCTGTTCCTTCTGGGGTAAAGGCCTTCTGCTTTCGTTTCTGAATTTCCACATGTGCTTGCACGGGAGTCTTTGACCAGATGAGGAATCCTCCCACCCTCGTGCTGGGCCCCGCTGGGCCAAGTTCCAGGCTGTTCTCATCGAAGCCCTTCCAACTGGATCATTGCATCTGTGTTCAAACCTTTCCTGACCCAGTGTCAGTTGTGTTCATTACTGTGCAAAACTGAAAATGACTTTACTTAAAGCAACATTTTTTTATGAGATGTAATTCCATGTCATTGTCCTTGTCACGGTGGAATTACTAACTTGCGGTGGATTGTAGGATTAACCCTCTCTGTGCACTCGGGCGCCCCTCGAGCGTCAGACCCACATGTCTGCTTGGCCGTGCCCTTGAGCATCAGACCCGCGTGTCTGCTTGGCTGTGCCCTCAAGCGTCAGACCTGCATGTCTGCTTGACTGTGCCCTCGCTCCTGGAACTCGCTCTCTGAACAGAAGTCTTTCTCTTTGCTCCTTGTCCGCTGTCTTACAGTCTCCGTGGATGGCACCATCTCTTTGCCACCTGCACTGGGAACTGGGTCCCCATCCCTGCCAGGCTCTCCTCTGGGACCACTGCCCTTCCCACGTTGAAAGCTCCCCGTCTCCCTCACCCACTCTGTGGCTGGGTCCTGCTCTCCACTTCTGGGCCTTCACGGTGCCACTCCTTTTCTGGGCTGCTCTCAGAGTGACCTCAACATGCCACTTCTCTTCTTGACTCCTCCTGGGGGACTCAGGATGGCACAGAGGGTCCCTCCCCTCGCCTGCCTTCTGCCTGCCCCTTCTCCCACCTGTACCCAGCCACACGGGACCATGTGCAGCCCCCAGGAGCCTGTGCTGCTCAAAACTGCACCTGGGCACCTGCACAGGCATCAGCCCCGTCACCACTGCCTCGTCCTCTGTGAGGCCTGCCTCCAGCCACCCTCTTAGCCCTCCCTGTTCCAGCCTCAGTAGGCTCCTGACTGTTGAGGAACCTAGAAGTGCACCTGTACTGTGGGAAAGCTTCACTGCCTTGTCTGGGAGCCCTGGAGGGTGGGGGCAGGTCACATTTGTCTGCAGCTCTGAGCCAGCACCGTGCCAGCTGCTGTAGTTGTTCAGTGTTTGTCGTAGGGATGAGGATTTTTTTAGAAAAGCTTATATTTGATCTTCAGTTTTTGTGAAAAGTTGGGTTTCATTCGTCGAAGGAAATTCCCCAGGTGGTGATGACTTTCAGCCTCATACTACCTTGGGCTGGGTCATGCTGAGACTGTGCAGACCCAGGCCCACGAGAAGGCCACGCCTTGAGGACGGCTCCCTCCTCTGGTTCCCTGAGGCCGAGACTGCATGGAATAGGATGGAGGAGGGGTGGGGCCTTGTCTTCAAGTTGTGGCTTCTGTTATCAGCTTCCCCAGAAGCAGTTGTGGTGAGGGGCCACTATGACTGATGACACTGATTAGAAGCAGCGTCTTGTCTGTAGTTTTCAGAGTGATAACTACAGAAAGGAAGAAGCAGAGGTTAAATGATAAACATGTTCTCTGTTTTTTATCAAATTAGGTGTCACAATTGGGTGGGGGTGAGATTATGGTTCTTTTTTGACAACGGTGCCTTGAGGTTCCTAAGTGACTGGGCTTCCTGTCCCCATTGCTCCCCGCTGCTTCTGGTAAATGGGTTTTAATGAACTAAGCAGCTGGCTGCGATTTCCTGGAGTCAGATTGGAGGTCTCCACCCTGACCCAGCGGGAAGCCGTGCCCCCAGCTGACTGCCGTGACCACGGTGGGAGAGGGAAGGGGTACTTGGGAGCATCCACATGGCTTATCTCTTTGATGATGGCAAATTCTCTGACAAATTTCACGATAGTGTTGGGTGGAGACTGGGAGCACCTGATTGGAAGGGGAAGCCTCTCTCGTGTTTGCTTGGCTAAGGGGTTATCAGATGTGCACCTGAGACATGCTGCTTCTGGGTTAATTGTAATCATCACTTTATGAATTTGTGGATTGCTGTTCTAGGCAAGCTGTATGGGAGAGGTTCGACTGACGATAAGGGCCCGGTGGCTGGCTGGATAAACGCCCTGGAAGCATATCAGAAAACAGACCAGGTATGCCCCCAACGCTGACTTCTGCCTGAGTCCTGGGTTCCATCTGAGCCATACAAAGACAGGCTGTCTGTTCACACAACAGCTTGTAAAGCTCACAGGAAAAGACAAGACAAGCGTCCCCCAGCCCTTATCAGCACAGATGGCTCGGATGTAAGAGTATAGGTTTGTTTTCCAGCTTTAGGAAACATTCAAAGTTTAATTGTTTTACAGCTGCTTAAAGGTCCCAATATTGGTGACTCAGCATGATTTTTGCCACCACATGGAATGTGACTTTTCAGTCCCTGACTGTGAGTGTGGTCCCCTGCCAGAACGTAGTGCAGGCTTTGTGACATCACACAGGCCCCTCACTGTCTCTGTGTGCTTACCGTCCTCCTAAAACTAAATTCTGATTTTTAAAATGTATTCTCTGGCTGGGTGCGGTGGCTCACACCTGTAATTCCTTTGGGAGGAATTACTTTGGGAGGTCGAGGTGGGTGGATCACTTGAGGTCAGGAGTTTGAGACCAGCCTGGCCAACATGGTGAAACCCCGTCTCTACTCAAAATACAAAATTAGCCAGGCATGGTGGTGGGCACCTGTAATCCCAGCTCCCGGGAGGCTGAGGCAAGAAAATCGCTTGAACCAGGGAGGCAGAGGTTGCAGTGAGCCGAGATCATGCCACTGCACTCCAGTCTAGGTGACAGAATGAGACTGTCTCAAAAAAAAAAAAAAGCATTCTCCTACCTGTGAAATATCTGCTCATTGTTCAAAGTTTGCTAAAAAACGGACAAGTAGAGAGAAAAATACTTGCCTAGAATCGAAAGACAGTTAGTATTTTGAAATTTACCAAGATTTTCTGTTGCTTTTTGCCTAGTTGTGATCATGCTGTATAGACATCTTTGCATCTTGCTTTTATCTTGTATCATGATGAAATAAGAATAAGATAAGCATTTTTGTCAAAGCGTGGAATGTTAGGTCTGAGAAGGGTCTCAGCCATGCTGGTCCGGGGGATTACTTTACATGGTGGGGAAGTGACACCCAGAACCACCTGGCCTGGTGTGGCTGAGCCTGCATGCTGGGCGGGAACTAGGAAGCCTCCCCAAGCTCCCGTGGAGCCCTCAGCCTCAGCTGCAGTGGAGGCACCTCGGGCTCTGGGGCAACCAAGGGTGACAGGTGGCTGTGCAGGGGCAGAGGTCCTGTGGAAGATTTCATGTGAAGGGCAGAAGAGGAGGAGGAGGCAGGGGAGGAAGCGCATCCATGAACGGGGCTGTCTGGGGGCAGCCTGGGTGGTCGTGAACTAGGCCTCAGTAGCCTGGAGTCGTCATTTAGGCCCTGATCTTCTTTAGCCTGCCTGGCCTTTGACAAATCGCCAGCTTCATGCACAACCTCATTTTTCACCTTTGGGTGTGGGGGTCAGAGTCGGGAGAGCACCTGCGAAGCCACAATGATCCAGACACACGGCAAAGTGGGCACGTTCCCGTCGGGCTCCTCAGGGAGAGCAGCGCTTCTGTGCCCAGGAGCAGCGAAGGTCACACAGGAGGACCCGCACCTCCTCGTGTCGGTGGCTCGCTGGTATAATCAGGACTCGTGTGGTGTTCTTCGTGTCGTGGCCCTTATTGCAGAGGGAGCAGCACAGGCTTTCCTGGAAGCTCCCCTCGGTCATGTGGGGTGGCTCCAGAGAGCTCCACCTTGCGAGACTGGACCGGTCCAGGTGGCCTGGAGCCACAGTGGCCTGGCAGTGCCTGGGGAGGGGGTGACGACAGGTGCACACAGAGGCCCATGTGGTCAGTCTGGAGAATGCGGAGATGTGGAATGTGTAATCCTGAGTGGTTTCTAGAAGGAAGGTTTGCAAAGCTGAATATCCACTCGTGCTGTTCCCTTCTCACAGGAGATTCCTGTCAACGTCCGATTCTGCCTCGAAGGCATGGAGGAGTCAGGCTCTGAGGGCCTGGACGAGCTGATTTTCGCCCGGAAAGACACATTCTTTAAGGACGTGGACTATGTCTGTATTTCTGACAATTACTGGCTGGGAAAGAAGAAGCCCTGCATCACCTACGGCCTCAGGGGCATTTGCTACTTTTTCATCGAGGTACAGTGCCAAGCTGTACGGCTCACTTTTTTCTAACCCCTGAGTCTCCTGGTTCTTCCAAACCCAAAGTAGGCAAGGACCCAGAAGTCAGGTGCGCAGGAAGGAGAAGCACAGGGCTCACTTAGTGCCCCAGTTCCCAGCTTCCGTAAACCACCATCATATACCAGGGTGGACAGCAACACTTCCAATGATCAGAAGTTAATCTCAGCAGCATCAAGCTAGGACAGTGTGTGATTTGTAATGCTGCGTTGGAGCCGCTGAGAGGAGATTAAATGCTAGTTCATTTCAGAAGATGCAAGCACATACAAAGCATTTTAGAAACACTTCCTTTTGAAGGTGGAAATATTTATATGTTAGCACTTAGGCACCTTATCCCATGACTAAGTGACTGACTGCACGGGATAAAGACAAACCGAGGCCGGGCGCAGTGGCTCATGCCTGTAATCCCAGCACTTTGGGAGGCCGAGCCAGGCGGATCACTTGAGGTCAGGAGTTTGAAACCAGCCTGGCCAACATGGTGAAACCCCGTCTCTACTAAAAATACAAAAAGTTAGCCGGGTATGGTGGAGGGTGGCTGTAATCCCAGCTATTCAGGAGGCTGAGGGAGAACCACTTGAACCGAAGAGGTGGAGGTTGCAGTGAGTGGAGATTGCACCACTGCACTCCAGCCTGAGCTACAGAGCGAGACTCCATTTCAAAAAAAAGAAAAAAAAAGAAACCGGGGCAGCACCAAGAGTGGGAAGGGCCAGGCCTGGCTGGATTCTGCCGCTCACTGGCTGGTGGTCATCTCCCAGTACTCTACAGGATGACTGTGGTGATTAAATTAGGTCCTGTCTGTAGACATCATTTATAACCTGAACGGTGCTAGAAATCACTGTAGTTGCTGCCCTGAGCCCTCACTCTGAGCAAGGTGCTGTTCTGGTTTTAAAAGCGGCCGCCTGTCACCCCCGGTGCTGGGAGGGGCACTGTGCCTTTCCCATTTGCAGGCGAGGAGGCCCGGGCATTCGGCAGGCAGCTGCCCTACGCTGGGTATGCGGCTGCTCAGTGCAAGGGCGAGGTCCGACCCCAGGTCTTGGGCTCCAGGCCTGTAGTGGGTCTCATTCATGTGGGGCTGCCCTCTCAGCAGAGGTGCAGGGTCTTTGTTAAACTTCTAGCAAAGGCTTTGAGTGGTAGGCGGATTGCCCTGTGGAATGCTTGTACCTGTGGCTAGTGTTACCATCTTATCTGTGGTTGGCATATGCCACAGATAAGCTGGTATTTTTTTGTTCCTGCCTAAGTTTTTAATTTGGGAAATGCCTTGCTTTGCTCCCTGAGGGAGCAAATTTTGATTTGGAAAATTGTCAGGCCTTGTAAATGCTCTTTGTTGAATTCACTGTCACATGATAAAAATAAGCTCCCACTAGGCAGCCAGATACAGTGGCCTTTGTTTCCGTGCAGGTGGAGTGCAGCAACAAAGACCTCCATTCTGGGGTGTACGGGGGCTCAGTGCATGAGGCCATGACTGATCTCATTTTGCTGATGGGTAAGTGGGGGATGGGCATTCAGTCCGCAGTTTAGGGGGAAGGGGACGGGCGTGACTCCCAGGCTGTCTGTCATCAGCATTGTGTGCATTTCAGCATTCCACAGGAACCAACTTCTGTCTGGGTTTCCAACGGTGCCTCTCCCTCCTTCCACTCACTTGTCCCTCTGAGAGGCCCCCTTGTTTTATTTTTGCCCCTGAAACTCTCCTGCGCCTGTCACCACCTGGTGAAACCTTGCCTGCCTCCAGCACCCAACTCAGTCGCCCCCAGGTCCTGTCTGGCCAAGCCCCTGGAGGCACATGGTACTGTCCTTCCTCCGATGTGGTCATTTTCCATCTCTCGCAGGGCGTGTGTTTTGGCCTGTCTTATGTATAACTGGCCCCATCCAGGTCCCCCCGCCTGATCAGCTCTTTGAGAGCAGCCATCCCATCGTGCTGTTCCCGGCGTCCTCCTGCTCTGAGGCCAAGCACAGCCCTCGCTTCCCGCACCATCCACAAGCTCTCCATTCCTCCACGCCGCTGCCAGCTGCCCGCGTGACGTCCACTCTGTTGTACCCACAGTTTACCCCCCTCAGCTCAGGAGCAGCTTGTTTCTTGTGGAACGCGCATTAAAAAGGCACACGGGGCAGCGCGGTGGTTGTTAGAGTGGGGCTGCGTGAAGCCAGTCTGCTGGTTTGCGTCGTGGTCTATGACCAAGGACGATTTCCTGTCCCCACTTGTTCCTCAGTCTCCTTACCTGAGAAATGGGAATGCCCAAGCTGCTCCCTCATTGGCTGTTTGGCTGATTATATCACTGGCTGAGCCTGAGGCCCCGGACTGTGCCTGACAGGCGATACGTGCACGAGACGCGTCCGCGAGCATCATTCTTTGGACCATTGTGGCTGCTCTTGGCCCCTCCTTAGCCATGTGGCTGTGGGGCCTGAGCCGCTTCTCTCCTGAGCCCGGCTCCCTGGGGTCGGTGCAGGAAAGAGCAGCTCGCCTTGGTGCGGCCTCCCCTGAGTGCTGTAACCCTCTCCCGCTTCTCTCAGGCTCTTTGGTGGACAAGAGGGGGAACATCCTGATCCCCGGCATTAACGAGGCCGTGGCCGCCGTCACGGAAGAGGAGCACAAGCTGTACGACGACATCGACTTTGACATAGAGGAGTTTGCCAAGGACGTGGGGGCGCAGATCCTCCTGCACAGCAGCAAGGTGCTGGTTCAGGGCTCGATCCTGCCACATTCCCAGGCCATGCTGTGACACAGGTGTCCCCAAGGCCCTGTCACCTTCCCTGGGTCCAGGGGGTCTCCGAAGGAAGGAGCTGGAATGTCCAGTGCACATGAGTCACTCAGAAAGCAGACTGTGACCAGGTTGCTGGTCGTTGGAATTTTTTAGTATCAAAATCCACTTTTGATTCCATCAGACCTGGAGAAGCAGGCAGAGGGGACATGAGCTGGCTCCTGCTGGCAGCGGCTCTGCCGTGTTTGTGTTTATAGAGTAACCTCCTTACCACTGGGCCCAGGGCCCATTTAAGCCACATCAGAGCCGAGTGCTAGGTGGAAACTGCTGAATGTTTACCTAACCGTTAGGGGAAAAGTGAGTCGTGACTTCTCTTAATAGGCTGTAGGTTTATGCGGTACAGATGTAAGTTCTGCGGGCTGTAGATTTATGTGGTACAGATGTAAGTTCTGCAGGCTATAGGTTTATGTGGTATGGATGTAAGTTCTGCAGGCTGTAGGGTTATGCGGTATAGATGGAAGTTCTGCAGGCTGTGGGCTTATGTGGTACAGATGTAAGTTCTGCAGGCTGTAGGTTTGTGTGGTATGGATGTAAGTTCTGCAGGCTGTAGGGTTATGCGGTATAGATGGAAGTTCTGTGCCATTGATTCAGCCAGCATCAGTTGAATTAAGCAACTCAGCCCCTGGGACACAGGGAAATAAGGCCCAGCTGGGCTCTTGAGTTTTGTCTCCCAGAGACAGACAGGCAAGAACTCTGGAAGGATGTGCTGAGGGCCACGCTGGGCAGTACCAAAGGCTGTGGGCCTGCACGAGGGGAGGGTCATGGTGCTGGGAGCGGCTGAGGCTCGTCAGAGGATCCTGTCAGCCAGCAGAGGTGCAGGGCAAGGCTGGCATGCCCGGTCAGCAGGAGCACAGACATATCAGCTGCTTAGGGACAGACAGGCAGCGGAGTGAGGCCTGAGACTGAGACCGACATGCCAGCCTGATGGCCTGGGTGCTGTTGTGGAGCTCCGGGTCTTCCTAGGAGACGGTGAGCCCCAGCCAGGCTTTGAGTTCATCGGATCTCACTTTGGGAAAGATCATGGGTCGGGGTATCGGAGCTGAGTCGGTGGAGCTGGGAGACCCTTGAGGCTGTTGCAGGCGCGGGAGCCTTGGTGGCATCAGGGAGGAGCCTCTGGAATAGGAAGAGAAGGTCCCCACCGGCAGTGACTGGACAGCGATGTCATGGACTGAGGGGTTGGGCGCGGGGAGAAGCGGGCCTGGGAGAAGGTGGGTCTGTTTCTCCTGCTCTGTCCCTCAGGCTCGTGCTTGCTTCTGTGTACGGTGTTTTTAGGGCCTTGTCTATTCCTCCCAGATAACATTGAGCTGTTTGGTTCACAAACAGAAATCTACACATTCAGTGGCTAAGTCACTGAGGAACCTTCTGGAAGCCCCTTTGGGAGCACACCTACTCTCTTGACCCACCTTTGCTGCTGCAGGGATGCGGGGGGCGGGGGGCAGGCAGGAAGGTCATGGTGTTGATGACACACTTGGGAAACAGGAGATGAAGTCTCTCCTGGTCTGAGGAGATGGCATCGTCGGTATTCAGGGGGCCGTACCGGATGTGCTGGTCAGCCTGGCTCTCCTCTCTCAGTAGGAACTGGCTGCAGGCCTATGTCCCGTGGGCCTGGGAGAGGCCTGCACACAGCCTGGGCCGCATCCCCTCTTACTCCTGGTGCCTCTGGCTCATCAAGAGCTCCAGTGTCTGTGAGACCTTGACACCCCCAGTTCTACAGGTGCTCAGTGGCCAGCGTGGCTCTCCTAGTTCTGCTGGGTGGACCTGAGCCACCCACACTGCAGCGAGAGGCAGTGAAATGCCTCACCTGAGGGTGTGCAGCCTGTCAGGGGCCTCCTTTGTGCTGAGTCACTCACTGCAGCCGTAGAGTGCACCAGGGCGGAGTCCCCTGCACCTGGACCTCCTGCCTGTAGTTGTCAGGGCCCTGGGCCAGGTCCTGTCTCACACCGCTGATTTCCCAGACAACATTCCCAGCTCCTCGGTGAGCAGACGGGGCTGGCACCGAGTGCCTGAGGTGTCCCTGACCCTCTGATTTTTCTGCAGAAAGACATCCTCATGCACCGATGGCGGTACCCGTCTCTCTCCCTCCACGGAATCGAAGGCGCCTTCTCTGGGTCGGGGGCCAAGACCGTGATTCCCAGGAAGGTGGTTGGCAAGTTCTCCATCAGGCTCGTGCCGAACATGACTCCTGAAGTCGTCAGTGAGCAGGCACGTGGGGCTGGGACACGGGGTGGGGGCCAAGAGCTGCTGTGTCCGGGCAGAGACTTCGGTAATAAAGGCTCTTGCTCAGCAGACACCCAGGCCATGCGTGCCCCCGCTTCCTGGCTCTGGCCAAGTCAGTAATTATGACAGTTGTGGTTCAGAAGCTAATCAAAGATAATGCATCACATGTAAGTGACCTTTGTTTCTGATGAGGCAGGCCAAAATCTGGCCTTTGGCCTCACCTCAAGGCTCCAGGCCAAACACCAACGTTGGGCCAAGCGTGTTCTGGTCAGTGTCCCGGAGCCGCCCCGTACCATGGTGCCGTGCGGAGGGGACTCTGGTGGCTGGAGGTCAGCCCAGCTTCTGACTGTCCCCCTCAGCTGGGATTCATGGGGAGATGGAGTCTTCCCACTGGGAACGGGAGCCTGGGGCTCGCCCTTCGTGCTGAACACTGAGGTCTTGTCACGGGGAGGAGTCCCCGGGTCAGCGCCTGGCTCTATCCTGGGTCTGGATGCAATGTAGCCTGTGGTCATTTATTTTATGAAGTGCCTCGGTCTGCTCAGGCTGCCACAATAAAGATCACAGACGAGGTGGCTTATATGGCAGAAACGGATTCCTCACTGTTTCGGAGGCGGGTGAGTCCAGGACCAAGGTGCTGGCAGCTGTGGCATCTGATGAGGGTTCCTCCTGGCCGTGGCGGCTGTCCTCACTTGTCCTCACGTGGCAGAGGGCAGGCTCTCGGTATCTTCTCACCCAGGCTGCATCCCACCCTTCTGGCCTCATTTAATCTTTGTCTAAATAAGGTTTAGAAAAAGAAAAAAAAAAACCTACTAAAGAGAAAAAGCCAGGCTTTTAAAGAATTCAACTTAGTTTTATTCAAGCATCTCGCTGAGGACTGCGGACTGCGGCCCGGGGCCCAGGAGCAGCCTTCGAGGGGTTTGTCCCGGCTGCTCCGAGAGAGTGGCTCAGGCCACGGCTCAACTGCAGTGGGGGAGCTTCAGTGTGTGCAGAATCACATTGCACCTGCTCAGATGTTACATTCCAGCCGAGCCGCACTGAGCCTCGGTGTAAGAGCACGTGTGGTCACAGGTCACAGGGGCACAACCACTAATGCGGTCAGGTGCTATCTTATGTGTAGGAAGAGGTAAGGACAGGGTCATTTATCTCCTAAGGAATGCAGCGACTCGGGCAAGAGGCAGGGGTAGTGTGTGCTCTCTCCTGTTTTGTCTTCAAAGCATCTTTCCCAAGAGCTGCAGGTAGTGGCAGGGTGGAGCCTGTGAAACAGGCCAGCAAGCAGAACAGCACAAATGCGGCTTCTCACATTTGTGACTTTGTCTCACACCTTAGTTACTTCTGTTAAGTCCCCAAATGTAGTCACAATGGAGTTTAGGGCTTAAATATATGAATTCTGGGGGCACACAAACATTCTGTCCATAATATAAAGCAGGTCAGGGGAGATTGTTTTTAAACTCAATTTAAATAGTATCATCATTTGGAAGATCTTTGGAAAGAGTGAATTGCTTGATATTAAAACTTTGTCTTTTACTTTGAAATAACTGGGTTTTATTTTTTGATAAGAAGTCCCCCCTTTCTGGCCGGGCGCGGTGGCTCACGCTTGTAATCCCAGCACTTTGGGAGGCCGAGGCGGGCAGATCACCAGGTCAGGAGATCGAGACCATCCTGGCTATCAAGGTGAAACCCCGTCTCTACTAAAAGTACAAAAAATTAGCCTGGCATGGTGGTGGGCGCCTGTGGTCCCAGCTACTCGGAGAGGCTGAGGCGGGAGAATGGCGTGAACCGGGGAGGCGGAGCTTGCAGTGAGCCAAGATCACGCCACTGCACTCCAGCCTGGGCAACGGAGCGAGACTCCGTCTCAAAAAAAAAAGAAAAAAAAGAAAAAAAGAAATCCCCTCTTTCCTTACTCCAGTTATGTAGCTCAGTATTAAGCAACAGAAAATGAGACTCGTCGTAGGCTCAGCATAGACCCATCGCAGACCTGTCAGAGGCCGATTGTAGGCTCGCTGTAGACCCGTGATAGCATACCCGTAGGTCATTAGCATTGGATCAAATGCAAGCTTATAAAGCATTGTGTATCTCTATTCTATTTGTGGTTTAGGTCACAAGCTACCTAACTAAGAAGTTTGCTGAACTTCGCAGCCCCAACGAGTTCAAGGTGTACATGGGCCACGGTGGGAAGCCCTGGGTCACCGACTTCAGTCACCCTCATTACGTGGCTGGGAGAAGAGCCATGAAGACAGGTTGGACCCTCATCCTTGTGGGTGATGCTGGGCAGGACCCATTGCATGTCTGATAGGACTCTGTTATGTCGCCTGGGCGCGTAGCTATGTCGGGGCACCACTGTATCGTGTGGGCACGTAGTTAAGTCAGCATGAGGACAGCCAGTGTGTGGGATGAGCCTGGGCCCCTGGCGGACCCCGAACACGGGTTTGCTGTCCCCAGGGCCTCGCACAGAGTCTGACTGAGTGCCGTTGAGTAGTGGGCTGAGACAGATCCCCAGCTTTGGGGCCCCAAAGCTCATCGTTTATTTTATTTCGTTTCCCCCAGTTTTTGGTGTTGAGCCAGACTTGACCAGGGAAGGTGGCAGTATTCCCGTGACGTTGACCTTTCAGGAGGCCACGGGCAAGAACGTCATGCTGCTGCCTGTGGGGTCGGCGGATGACGGAGCCCACTCCCAGAATGAAAAGCTCAACAGGTGAGAGTCCAGGGTGCGGCCCAGGTTGGTGTCTCCTGCACAGCGTCCCTCTTGCCCCTTCCCCTTCCCCCCATGTGCAGCTGCCAAGAGAAGCAGGTGGGGGCGATGGCCCCGTGACCTGCCCTCTTGTGTTTGTGTGAAGTGGGAACTTCAGATGGGAGGCAGGACGAGGCCTTGCAGTAGAGGGGTGCTAAAAACAAGGTTCATGCAGTGTTTATCTCTGCACTTCATCTACCCCTCTCTCCATTTCCTTTTTTTTCTGTTCATTTTTCTGTTTCCTTTTTGAGGAATTGCAGTGTCATTGCTAACTGCACACGTTGCTGCTTTGACACATCCTTGACTTGGGCAGACGTGATGGGAATTCTTCCCACAACAGGGCGGGTGCAGCCTCTGAGCTCGCCTTGGGAGCAGGAGGGGCCCAGCAGGCAGGGGTCTCGGGCAGTTCCAGGGGAGGCCTCTGGCCCCTAAAATTGCTGAGGAGGGCAGAAGGCAAGAATGCATCTTGGGGTAACCAAGGCAGATGATCAGGGACTAAGACAGAGGCAAAGGCCCTGCCAGAAGGAGGGAGGGGGAGACAGAGACCTGGCTGTGAGGACTGGCCGGGGGAGGCCTGGTCTTCAGAAGCAAGCGGATAATGGGAGGAGCCCACGATCCAAGCTGGACATTTCCTGCCCGGGCACTAGGGGACCAGGATTGGTCTCTGGGATGGGCAGTCAGACTGAAGCTGCACTTGAGAACCGGGGTGCTGAATTCTGAAGGCAAGCAGGGCTCAGGGCCCCCAAGCTGGGATGGGGGATGCTCCCCAGGAAGAAGGCAGAGTGTGTCTGGGCTTGGGAGGAGTCACCCCACACCTGGGTGTTGGCTCACGACACCAGCCAACACAATGATGTGTTCCTCTCTACTAGGCATAACTACATAGAGGGAACCAAGATGCTGGCCGCGTACCTGTATGAGGTCTCCCAGCTGAAGGACTAGGCCCGGCCCTCTGTGTGCCATCTCCGACGAGAAGAAATCCTGCCCTCACCTCACCCTTTTCCAACTTGCCCAGGGAAGTGGAGGTTCCCTGTTTCCTTTCCCTCTTGTCGGGTCATCCATGACTTTAGAGAACAGACACAAGCGTATCCAGCTGTCCACGGGTGGAGCTACCCGATGGGCTTATGAGTGACCTGGAGTGACAGCTGAGTCACCCTGGGTAAGTTCTCAGAGTGGTCAGGATGGCTTGACCTACAGAAGATACCCAAGGTCCAAAAGCACAAGGTCTGCGGAAAGTTCTGGTTGTTGGCCGGGCACCACGGCTCACACCTATAATCCCAGCACTTTGGGAGGCCAAGACAGGAGGATCACTTGAGGCCAGGAGTCTGAGACCAGCCTGGGCAACAAAACAAGACTCTGTCTCTACAAAAAGTTTAAGAAATGAGCCAGACATGGTGGTGTATGCCTGTAGTCCCCGCCACTCAGAAGGCTGAAGCAGGAGGATCGCTTGAGACCAAGAGTTTGAGCCTGCAGTGAGCCGTGATCGCACCACGGCACTCCAGCCTGGGCAGTGTAGCAAGATCCTGTCTCTACAAGAAGTTTGTAAAAAATGAGCCAAGTGTGGTGGTGCATGCCTGTAGTTCCAGCTACTCAGGACACCGACGTAGGAGGGTTGCTTGAGACTGAGAGTTGGAGGCTGCGATGAGCCATGACTGCCCCACTGCACTCCCGCCTGGGCGACAGAACGAGACCCCATCTCGTTCTGGTTGTTATTGAATTGGGACAAACAGAGAGCTTGATGCTTTCTGCCTTCTGTCTCAGGTGATGCATTGCACATTTGGGATATTTGGAAAGGAAATGAGGAAAGAAATTAGGGCCTCCTCTGATCTCTCACTATCTGTGGGTCCTGTCCTTTTCTCAAGACCTTCACCGTTACTGGCGTTTTCCTGTCTTCTCTTTAGTATGATCTCTCAAAACCTCACTAACTGGAAGGATGATTTTGTCTCAGTTTGTACTCCTAAATAAAAAGTAAACATGACACCTCTAAAAGAATCGCTCCGTCTGAGTTGCTCGTGGCGTGCACACCATGCTTATTGAGTGGTGTCTGGTTGATGGTGTCAGCTCAGGGCAGGGGACAGCAGGCAGGACCTGGAAAATAGAACCCAGGTCTTCCCAGACCAGCACTCCCTCCCTCGTCCACACAAGTGGAGGCTCGCTTATGGCCCCCTGCATGTTCCAAGAAGTGTCCCTGTCCCTGCTCCTTAATGGCTGTGGGGCCACAGGAAGTCCAGCTGGTTTAAACAAAGAATTGATTGGCCCAGTTGACATAAAAGAACAGAATAAACTCGATGAAAGGAAAAGGCTCCTTGAAGTGGTTGGTTCCAGGGCTGGGCAGGGAAAATGCAAGATAGGTCTGGACCCTCTCACATCGGAACATAAGGATGCGCTCCTGAGGGCATGGGGCTGCGTCCAAGGACACAGGAGCCAGCCTGGAAGAGCTTGCAGGGGCCCAAGGGAGCAATTGGAGTGAGAAAATAGCAGTAGTGTTGGATTTTTACCATGGAATAAATAACAATCCATGAATCTATGTTAATATAAATAAGTAAAGTGACAAAGTGGGTGAGAAGGACCAGTGCCCCTTGATGAAGAATCTCCGCTCATGTGGGAGGGAGGTGGGAGATCAAAGCTGGAGCACCTGCTGCTGCAGGTGAGACCCCTGACACACTCTCAAACTGGTAGGCAAAGGTTTAAAGAACAGGATATTTGCATAGCTTGAAAGCACCTCCCAAGGGGAAAACAGTAACTTCACAGTGGAGAGACCTGGCAGGTGCCACCCTCAGATCAAAATGAACCTCAGCAGTAATGACACGTCCACATCAGCACTCCTGACACCACTCCCTGAGGAGGACATGCCAGTTCTGGGAACATCACACTCATTGTGAAAAAACATCAGACAAACCCAAACGGATGAAACGTGAGGAAAATCTGTAGTTGATTTTACGCAGATGTTAATCTCTTAGTTTTGATCATTGTGCTGTGGCTGCATAAGAGGTTAGCTGGGTGAAGTGTATCTGGGGACCCTCTATGGCTTTTGCATCTTTTCTCTAAGTCTCCTGTAATTTCAAAGTAAAAACAAAGAAGACAAGGGTAGCGGCTTCAGGTACAGCTGGACCCAGTACTCAGTGCTGTCTGGGCTTGTGGCTCCAACTCTCAACTCCTCCATCAGAACTGTGAGAAATGCCTTCTTTCAGCTTCTAATCTTGCAAAAAGAACTGCATGGTCTTCCCCCAGAAATCCTAAGAGTAGCTGCTGGTGTCTCATGCATGTGAGCTGCATATGGGCGCCCGTTGGTCAGGAACCCATGCTGAGAGGTGCTATGGTTTGAATGTTTGGCTCCCCCCAAACTCGTGTTGAAACTTAATAGCCATTGTAACAGTATTAAGAGGCAGGGCCTTCAAGAGCTGGTCAGGCCATGAGGGCCCTGTCCTGAGTGAATGCTGTTATTGTAGGAGTGGGCTCCTTACAACAGGGCCTGTTTGGCCTCCTCTTGCTCTCTCTACCCCTCTCTGAGCCCTCGTGTTGTGGGATGACACAGCCAGAAGGCCCTCGCAAGGTCCCGGCGCCTCCACCTTGGACCTTGCAGCCTCCCGAACCATGAGCCAATACATCTCTGCTCATTGTAAATTACCTAGCCTTGGGCATTGTGTTACAGCAGCAAAAAGCAGCCTACGGCAGTCACCGTGCTAACACCTGGCGGCAGCCTGCGTGGCTCAGGCCAGTCAGGTCCCCCTGGAAGCAAGCATGAGGTCGTCGCCTCTGGAAGTGCTAGGGGAGGGTGATCTGGAGGAAATCAGAGTGGTGTTCTACTAGAAGGCCGATGACTCCTGGGTAAAGTGCCAATGCTCACCTCTGTCTCTGCAAGCTCAGTCTCTCGTGGAATCTCCAGGAGCACAAGGGCCATCTCGACAGCTCCACGTTCCCAGCGCCTGGCCCAAGCCTGGCCCATGATCAGATAAATGCCTAAGTGGGGTGGCATGGACATTTGCACACGTCCAGACTGCTTTATGTTAGAAGCTGAGCTGGCATGCCACTAGCTGGTTTTGATGTAAACAACAATTTTGTAAAACCCTGGACTGAATGGGTCTAACGGCTGGTTCTGTGAACTTGAGCCTCGGTGTCCTCCTGCGTCAAAAGAGCACAAACCACTTTCCCAGAGAGGTTATGAAGACAGAAATGACCCTGTGACCCCTTTGCAAAGTATGAAGAACGGTTCCTACTCATGCATGGAGCTGGATTTTCTCAAGTAGGAAACAGGCGTGGTAAATAGATACTGTTGTTTCAGCCAGTGTAATCTGGGACCAGTTTTTTTTAAAGCAAGTCTAAAGTTTTTTCAGACTACTACAATATGGTACATGATAGGAATATTGACATTTATTAAAAACAAAAGACTTTCTCTGAGTGTCACTTCTAATTTTTATTCAAAAAGCAGATATATCTTAGGTCCTTTAGAGAAAGGTGTTTCATACATCAAGAGGCATTGAAAACTGCAATCACTTGGCCCTTTAAACATTGTATTATCAAACTATTTTATTTGCTGAAAAGACAACATCCTTTGAAAAGTGTCCATGAATCCAACGGTGGTCTGGAGATTCACATACAAATTATTTCGAATATTTCTAGAAGGGCAACAATGGATTTATGTCCATACTATCTACTGGCCTAACAGTTGCAAGAAATTGTATTAAATGGAAAAATGTGAGAAAGTAAATATCTGCTGCCTGATACTGAAGAGGAAAATTGCTACTCTGTCACCTAAGTAAAGAGCTGCCAGTTTTATGGATCATTTCCCTTTGAAAAATGATTGACAGTACCTTTAGGGGGAGTTCGAGTTCTTCCCAAAGGATTCGTTCATTCCTGTTTATAGAATTCATGTTACAAAGGGCTTTAAAGATGTTTATCTAATGTTTCATTGCATCCCAGTGAAATAGGAGGCTTTGTCCCTGTGCTATAGAGGGGACAGGCCTGAGAGGCCATGTGGTGGCCCGCCATCACTCAGCTCCTGGGAGGCAGCCTTGGGACCCAGGCCTTCCCCTCTTCCCCTCCCCTTGCGGGGGGACACTCACGCCCTCCCCTCCATGGCAGGAGGCCAGTTGTTCCTGGCGTGCACTTGGCCTCCTGCCTTTCCCACTGAGGTCTCAGCATTTCTCCTTTCGGTTTCCCCATGGTGATTTATTGTTGACAGCTTTGGTAAGTTACAATTCATAGACCAAACAATCCGCCTGTTTAGTGTGAACAATTCAATGGCTTCTCGTATAGTCACAGAGTTGCACAACCATCATCAGTTGATTTCAGGACATTTTCATTGCCTCCAAAAGAAACCCAGTACCTGTAACCTATCACCTCCCCCACACAATCGCCCTATCTCCCTCAGGCCCAAGCATCCACTAATCTACTTTGTCTCTATTGACTTTCTTTTTTCCTTTTTTTTTTTTTTTTTGAGATGGAGTCTGGCTCTGTCACCCAGGCTGGCATGCAATGGCACGATTTCAACTCACTGCAACTTCTGCCTCCCGGGTTCAAATGATTATCCTGCGTCAGCCTTCTGAGTAGCTGCGATTATAGGCGCGGGCCACCACGCCCGGCTAATTTTTGTGTTTTTTAGTAGAGATGGGGTTTCACCATGTTGGTCACGCTGGTCTCGAACTTCCGACCTCAGGTGATCTGCCCACCTCGGCCTCCCGAAGTGCTAGGATTATAGGTATGAGCCACTGCACCCGGCCTGGACTTTCATATAAATGGAATTATGCAATATATAGCCTTTGGTTTTTGTTTGTTTGTTTAAGAAACAGTGTCTTGCTCTGTCACCCAGGCTGGAATGCAGTGGCACCATCTTGGCTCACTGCAGCCTCAACCTCCTGGGTTCAAGTGATCCTCCAGCCTCAGCCTCTCAAGTAGCTAGGACTACAGGGTGCATGACCGTGCCCAGCTAACTTTTAAATTTTTTGTAGAGACAGGGTCTTGCTATATTACCCAGGCTGGTCTCGAACTCCTGGCCTCAACAGTTCTCCCACCTCAGCCTCCCAAAGGCATGAGGCCACCATGCCTGGCCTAATACGTGGCCTTTGTGTCTGACTCCCTTCACTCAGAATAATGTTTTCAAGGTTCATCCGTGGTGTCCCATGAGTCAGTACTTCATTCCTTCTTATAGCTGAGTAGTATTGTTGTTAAGTATAGACCACAGTTTGCTTATCCATCCATAAGTTGGTGGACATTTGGACTGTCACCACTCTGGCTATTATGAATAATGCTGCTGTGAACATTTCTGTCCCAGTTTTTGTGTGGACACATCGCCTTATTTCTCTTGGGTATATGCCTAGGAGGGGAATTGCTGGGCAATATGGGAATTCCATCTTTAGCTGTTTGGGGAACTGCTAGACTGTTGTCCAAAGTGGCTGCACCATTTTCCATTCCCGCCAGCAGTGTACCAGGATTCTGATTTCTCCCCACCCTCAACAACACCTGTAATCTTTCTGATCGTGCCATTCTAGTGGGTGTGACGTGGTATCTCAGCATTTCTGCCTGGACCCAATCAATACAAAAATGATCTCGTTTCCAGATCCTGAAGGTTAGAGATAAGACTTATAGTCAAACACCTGTAGAATCTGAGAGTTGGAAGGGTAAACGTAGGGAGCAGCCATGACTCCTGGGACAGAGAGCCCGAGGAAGAGCCGCTCCTCAGGGCTAAGTCCAGACCTTGCTGGAGATAGCACGGCCCTGGTCCAGTGCCCGGCAGAGAAGTCCCTGTGGAGAACTTGCTGGAATGTGACCCCCAGGGATGCCAGGGAAGTTGTGCACAGGGAGGTGTCTTGCTGAAGGCACTGCATGAGACTTCCCCAGGAGGGCATCAAGGGAAGTGCTGGCTTCCAGATGCTGCTGGCCACCATGCTTCCAAGAGCACGGGCGGCTGCAGGAGCTTCTCTGCAGGAAGCTGTCCACGGGGGGTATGTTCTGCTTTGTCCCTCCAGGGCTGCAGTGGGAGGGTGCCTCATTCTGGGAGTCAGCATAGGATTACCTACACATACAATCCGTGCTTTAAAATCTCAGCTTAATCAATTACAGTCCACTTTGCTGACTATTTTGACTCATAGGTCGGAACTTGGATGGGAAAAAGAGGCGCCATTGCCCAGACCTCTCATGCCCAGCACTTACTAGAAAGGAGGGGAGAAATTGGAATACCTCTGCTCCCGGGTGCCTGCCCTGGAGTCACCCCTCAGGGTCTTCAGCAGCAGATGTTCTCCTGTTCTCCCTGCCCCCCTCAAGTCCTCCTTAAGCCCTGCAGCTAGTCCTCTCATGGAGGCTTATCCTAAAAAAACAATTTGATAGCAATCATTTCACATGCTTGTGGAACCCAGATCTCCCTCAGGGGTCTTTGCATTAATCAACAAACAGTTCCAGGAGATGCTGCTTTGGGAGCCTTTTCCCTATGGCCAAAAGCAAAAGCCTGTCCTGTATCAAGTTCAGGCCACAGCACGAAGTTGGCCAGTGAGAAAAACACCATAATCTTGTCTGATGTAGAAAAAGACAGAACTTGTTGTGCCACATTCTTAACCTAGAAGAGAGTCAGCTCAGTGAGCCCTTCTCACCTGAAGGAACAGTTAACTCCCCCATGTGACTTAGAGAAAGTCAAGTTCATTCTTTTCTTGTTATTTTTTGGTGCCTGGGCCAGATAAGTCATGCTAGAAATGTTCAGGATCCTTAATCAACAGTGTATTAATTAGTGAGGATAAGTCTAAGCTACTGTGACCAAAATGATCAAGGCTTCTATGAGTGAAGGTTTATGCATTTGTTCTTCACACAGAAGTCTGAACAGCAAGTTCAGGACTGCTTTGGGGGCTCCTCTATCATTTGGGACCTGGATTCCTTCCATTATGAGCCTCTTCCTTCCTCAGTTTTATCTGACAGGCCAAGATCTCTGCACCAGTTCCTGCTAGAGCAGCCAGTGGGAAGGAGGAAAAGAGAGGGCAAGACATGATCCCTCCGTTTAAAGGCACAAGCCACAGTTGAAAGTTTCAACCCCTTGCCGCTACTCTCCAGAAAACATCAGATGGCCACATCCAACTGTATGAGAGGATGAAAATATGCCTAGCTAAAAATTCTGCGTAGGAGAGGAAGAACAGATAATGGAAAACAATAATCAGTTTTTTGCAAATTGGATGTCAACCTTTAAGTTCCTCTATTACATCAATTATACCATGACGTCTGCCCCAAGGAAAACAAATAGAAAAAAAAAAAAGAGATAAAAGGCATCCAATTTGGAAAGGAAAAAGCAAAATGTTCTGTTTGCAAATGCTATGATCTTACATATAGAAAACCCCAGAAGAACTCCACCAAAATACTCTTGGAACTAATGAATAGTTGTTACTAAATGAACTCAGTAAAGATTTTGAATACAAAATCAACACAAAAATTAGTTGCACTCCTATACACCAAAAATAAATTACCCAAAAAGAAATTAAGAAAATGATTTTATTTACAATAGCATCAAAAAGAATAAAATACTTAGGAATAAATTTAACCAAGGAAATGAAAGATCTGTATACCAAAAACTGTAAGACATTTATGAAAAGGAAGATACAAATGTAAAGGTATCCCACGTTCATGGATTGGAAGAATTAATATTTTTACAGTATCCATAGTACCCCAGGTGATCTACAGAGTCAGTGTAATTCTTATCAAAATATCAATGGCATTTTCACAGGTAGAAAAAAAATCCTAAAATTTATATAGAATCACAGAAGACCACAAATAGCAAAAGCAACCTTGAAAACGAGAACAAAGCTGGTGGCATCACACTACCTGACTTCAAAGTATATATAAAACTATAGTAACCAAAATAGGGTACTGGCATAAAAACAGACATTTAGACCAATGAAACAGAATGGAAAGTCCAGAAATCAATTCACACACTTACAGCCAATTGATTTTCAACAAAGGTGCCAAGAGCAAATGGGAAAGGACAGTCTCTTCAATAAATAGCAATGGGAAAACTGGATATCCATATGCAGAAGAATGAAATTGGACCTTTATCTCACACCATATACAAAAATCAACTCAAAATGGATCGAAGACTTAAATGTAATATTTGAAACCATAAGACTCTTAGAACACAGAAGAAAAGCTTCATGACATTGCTCCTGGCAATGATTTTTTGGCGATGACACCAAATGCATAGGTAACAAAAGAAAAAATAAACAATTGGGACTTCATTAAACTAAAAATTTTCTGCTCAGCAAAAGAAACAAAATGAGAAGGAAACCCATGGAATGGGAGAAAATATTTGCAAACCACATATCTGATAAGGGGGTTAACCTGCAAAATATATAAGGAACTCACACAACTCAGTAGCAAAAAAAAAAAAAAAAAAGAAAAAACCAGAAACAGAAACAAAAGTAACCCAATTTTGAAAATGGACAAAGGACCTGAATAGACATTTTTCCAAAGAAGATATACATATGGCTAACAAGTATATAAAAAAATACTCAATATCACTAATCAGAGAAATGCCACCAAAATTTATATGTTGACGTCCTAACCCCCAAGACCTCAGAATATGACCTTCTATGGAGATAGGGTCATTGCAGCTCGAATTACTTCTCTTTAGATAAGGTCCCATGGGCATAGGGTGGACCCCTGATTACACACGACTGTGTCCTTATGAGAAGGGAAAATCTGGACACACACACACACACACACACACACACAGAGAGAGAGAGAGAGAACGTCATAAGAAGATGAGGGCAGAGATCGCGTGATGCTTCTACAAGACAAGGGACGCCAAGGACGGCCAGCAGCCACGCGGGTCGAGGACGGGAGCACGCCCTTCCCGCTCAGCCTCAGGAGAAACCTGCCCAGCCCACACCTTCATCTCAGACTTCCAGTCTCCAGAATTGAGACCAATTTCTGTTGCTTAGGCCACCCAGTGTAGAGTACTTTGTTAGAGCAGATGTTGGGGCTCAGAAGCCAGTACCCCAAAATATGGTGCTTTGTGCAAGCTGAACTGAAAAGGAGCTTCAAGGCCTCTCGGCTCCCCCACCCTCACCATCTCTCCCGAAGTTCCTGAAGTGTCCTTATCTCCTTCAAGTCTGACCCACCAAAGAAGAAAGGAGTGACCTCTGGTCCCTTCCCTGAGTTTTCGTTAACTGAACCCGTATCTCAGGAAGGAAGGCTGACACCGAACATACTGGACAGACTCGTCAAGACCATTGTCTGCTCTGGGGCCCAGCAGACCTGACGGAAGACCGTGGCGCGCTCTTCAAGCCCACCGAATCCTCCTCGTGAGCTCTGATCGCCCTCAGCTGAAGTCCTCTTCGCCTCCCATAACCTGTTGCGCCAGGATCCAAGCCGCCACTCCTTGTGGAACCTCAAGGGGGCGTCTCAGCTTCCCAACCCCATTGGGGATTGGTCCTTCATTCCGAAGCCTCCCACGTCACGTCAAATTAGGATCAAATCAATCTGTATGCCTTTTCTGCAATTCAACTGCCTTTTCCAAGTTGATTTTGCAGCGAACCTTCAGAGAGCGGGGAAAACTCTCCCCTCGGCCCCTACACAGCCCTAGGAAGCTAATCCTCGGCCTAACATTCCATCACAAGGACCCACAGCCACAGCGTTTGGGCGCCCGTCGCGTGAGGGGGCTGTCACCTGAGGGGGCTGTGCCGCTGGCTCAGCTCTGCCTGCTGGCCAGGGCCCTACGTCCTCTCAGAGATGACACACACGTGCCCCCAAAGAAGAACCCGGGGAGTCGCAGCCTGGGCCAGGCTGCTGGCTTCCAGTGACGTCACATGACTTTGGGGCCACTGCCTCATCCCGTATCTGTGCATATGAGATGCATTGTCTCTTCCTCTGCAGTGGAGCTGAATGAATGCCTCCCAAGCCGCTTTGTTCTCCGGATGTGAATAACTCCACTATACCAGCCTCGTCTTCTTTCCGGGGGACAACGTGGGTCCACAGAGAGATATTTAATGTCACCCTCTCGGGGCTTTGATGGGACTCCCTCTGCCACATTTTTTGGAGGTTGGGAAGGTTGCTAGAGGCTTCAGAACTCCAGCCTAATGGATCCCAAACTCGGGAGAATGGTGAGTAGGACCTCCACCATCGAGTCCGTGCATTGGGCGCTAGACTTCATTTGTCCCGGGAACACGCGCGTTAAGCCCAGGTGGGCAGGGCAGGCACCCAGCATGGCCCCAGATGCTGCTGCTCATTGTGTTCTTAGGTGCTGTCTTGGCCGAGGAATGTGGTATTTGGAATTATATTTTATCAGTAATGCTTTTGGGTGGTTGTATGTTCTTAACAATAATTAAATGGCATTATTGTCAAGTAGTTCATATTCAAATTGTTCATGAACTCAGGCTTCTTAAATCAATTTTTTTCTGTACTTTTTCTCTTAAAAAAAATGAGTTTGCTTCCTGGAAGAATTTGCCTAAATAATGGTAACAGACAGTGTGCTGTTTGTTCTGGTCCCAGGTTGCCGGCTTAAGGGCTAGCTTGCGAGAGCTAAATCAACGGGCTAAATCACCCCAGGCCTTTCTCGGTGAGGTTTCCATGGCTCAGGTGCAAACCCGAGTGTGGGTGTGGCAGGAAGGCTTCTCTCTAGGAAAACAAGCAGGCAGGTACCTTTGGCTGTGAGGTTTTGTGGGGTTGTGTCCCAGACTACTTAGAAAGATAAAATTCATGGACCCTTTTTATTTCCATTGCAAACACACACATACACACACACAGAAATTTTCAGAATTTTGTGGAAGGTTGATACGTGGAAGACTCAAAAGACCCTCAGAAGACATACTGAAACAAATACATGCAAATGCGAGGCTAGAGACACAGTGAGAAGGCAAGTGGCGACCTGACCGCAGCCGGATTCTAGAAGTGGGCTTTGCCCACCCGCAAGACCGTGAGATTCCCAGACCATGCTGCAAAATCACTGCTCTGAGAGAAAGAACCTCACCCTGTGGTCTGGCTATGCTTTCCATTGCTGACTTTTTTTTTTTTTTAAGAACCCATGACTGGCCAGGGCATTGGGGTGGGGGTTAGAGGACATTTCACTGAATACTGTCTTACTTTAAAAAATGTTAAAAGTGTGTCATGATAGTATCTATTCAGAACATTAAAGTTAAAAGCAATATGAAAGAAATTAATTTCCCTGGCTGGGCATGGTGGCTTATGCCTGCAATCCCAACATTTTAGGAGGCCAAAGCAGGAGGATCACCGGAGCCCAGGAGTTCAAGACTGGCCTGGGCAACATAGTGAGACCCTGACTCTACAAACAATTTTAAAAGTAGCCAGGCAGGGTGGATCATGCTTGTGGTCTCAGCTACTCAGGAGACCATGGTGGGAGGATGGCTTGAACCTGGGAGGTCGAGGCTACGGTGAGCCATGATTGCGCCACTGCACTCCAGCCTGGGAGGCAGAGTAAGACCCCTTCTCAAACAAAAAGAAAGGAAATATTTTGTTTTGGACTCAATATAATACCCTTTGGTATGAAAGAGAGGAAGAGATTGTAATATATATTTTCCCCTTTGCTATTCTTTTACTTTTTTTTAACTTTTATTTTAGGCTTAGCGGTACACGTGCAGGTTTGTTACATAGGTAAATTTGTGTCATGGCGATTTGTTGTACAGATTATTTAATCGCCCAGGTATTAAGCCTAGTACTCATTAGTTATTTTTGCTGATCCTCTCCCTCCTCCCATCCTCCACCCTCCAGTAGGCCCCAGTGTGTGTTGTTCTCCTCTGTGTGTCCATGTGTTCTCATCATTTAGCTCCCACTTACAAATGAGAACATGCCGTATCTGGTTTTCTGTTCCTGCGTTAGTTTGCTAAGGATGATGGCTTCCAGCTCCATCCATATTCCTGCAAAGGACATGATCTCATTCTTTTTTATGGCTGCATAGTATTCCCCATGGTGTAGATGTACCACATTTTCTTTACCCAGTCTGTCATTGATGGACATTTAGGTTGATTCCATGTCTTTGCTATTGTGAATAGTGCTGCAGTTAACATTCACATGCATGTGTCTTTATAGTAGAATGATTTATATTCCTCTGAGTACCTAGTAATGGGATTACTGGGTCCAATGGTAGTTCTGTTTTTAGCTGTTTGAGGAATTGCCAAACTGCTTTCCACAATAATTGAACTAATTTACACTCCTACCAACAACGTATACGTTTGCCCTTTTCTCTGCAACCTCACTTGCATCTGTTATGTTTTGACTTTTTAGTACAGTTGTTTGACTGATGTGAGATGGTATCTCATTGTGGTTTTGATTTGCATTTCTCTAATGATCAGTGATATTGAGCTTTTTTTTCATATGCTTCTTGGCCACATGTATGTCTTCTTTTGAAAAGTGTCTGTTCATGTCCTTTGCCCAATTTTTAATGGGATTGTTTGTTTTTTCTTTTAAATTTGTTGAAGTTCCTCGATACTGGATATTAGACCTTTGTCAGATGCATAGTTTGCAAATATTTTCTCCTATTCTGTAGGTTGTCTGTTTGTTGATAGTTTCTTTTACTGTGCAGAAGCTCTTAAGTTTAATTAGATTCTATTTGTCAATTTTTGCTTTTGTTGCAATTGCTTTTGGTGTCTGTGTCATGAAATCTTTGCCTGTTCCTATGTCCAGGATGGTATTGCCTAGGTTGTCTTCCAGGGTTTTTAGAGTCTAGGGTTTTACGTTTAAGTCCTTAATCCATCTTGAGTTGATTTTTGTATATGATGTAAGGAAGGGGTCCAGTTTCAATCTTCTGCATATGGCTAATGGCTAGCCAGTTATCCGAGCATCATTTATTGAATAGGGAGTCCTTTTCCATTGCTTGTTTTTGTTGCTATTGCTGACTTATTACCATCACCTTTTTCTAATACTGAGAGAGAAAAGAAAGTCATCAATTCTATTCTTGGGATCTTGAGCCCAAGATTGGGCAAACTCTTTCTTTTACTGTGACACAGATCAAATGCCCACCAACAGCCAGGGTGCATCCCTGGCTGTGGCCCAGGGGGTCTGGATGAGGTTTGGGGAGCCAGACCACAAGATGCAGAGGGGGCTCTGTGCTGTGGGCACTCACCCTTTGGAGGGGGCACGTGCAATCAGCATGTGTGATGTGCCTCCCATGTGCTCTAGTGCCCAGACCCAGTCACTCTGGGCAAACGGTGGTACCTGGGATGTGGACTCTGGGACCAGGAAGCTCCTCTGGTGGGAATGAACCAGGTCATACATCACTACACTTTGTCCACACTCCTTGTTTCTTTCCACAAAAAGCAGCATTCTTGTTAAAACCATAGAGTAGAACTTCTAGCTGCTGAAGACAAAAGGCAAAGTACAATTTAGACGAAGGTAAGAAGTTACCCATCCACATAAAATTTACTGCCTTTTTCACTGAATCCCAAACTCAGGTTTTTGTTGTTTTTTTTTTTCTCTCAAAATTTAGTGTGAGCAGTTTTAGGGTAGAGGCCCAGGAATCTGCACTTTGAAGCCATCATTCAGTGGCTTTTAGTATATTCACTGACATGTGCAACCGTCACCACAATCAATTTTAGAACATTTTCCTCACCTCAGAAAGAAACCCATACCCTTTAGCTATGAGCCTCCTATTCGCCCCTCCCTCACCTTATCCTTAAACAACTGCTAACCTGTTTTCTGTCTGTCTCTATAGATTTCCCTCTTCTGGACTTTCATATGAATGATATCATACAATATGTGGCCTCTCTTGCCTGGCTTCTTTCACTTAATGTAATGTTTTCAAGGTCTGTTCATGTCATAGCATATATCAGGACTGCATTCCTTTTCAAGGCCAAATAATACTCCATTGTGTGAATATGCCACATTTTGTATTTATCCATTTGTTTGTTGGTGGACATGTGGGTTGTTTCCACCGTTTGGCTATTATGAATAATGCTGCTATAAACATTTGTGTCCCAGTTTTTGTGTGGACATGTATTTTCATTCCTCCAGGGTGTGTACCTGGGAGTGGAATTGCTGGTCGATACAGTAGCTCCATGGGTCAGTGTCTGAGGAATGGCCAGACTGTTTTCCACACTGGCTGCACCATTTTGCATCCTCACTAGCAGTGTATGAGGGCTCCAATTTCTCCACATCCTCAAAACACTTGTTATCTGACTTTGTGATTCCCGGCATCCTCTGGGTGGGAAGTGGTGTCTGGTTGTGGTTTGATCTGCATTTCCCAATGCCTAATGATACTGAACATTTTTTCATTCACTTCTTGGCCAAAAGATCTACCACTTTAACCATGACCCTCCCCCTCACCCCAGTCAAGGGATTCTGACAGAGAACCTATCGCCTTTGAGAACATTTTCAACTTTGAGTATAAAAAGTCTCCCTAGATTTTTCTTGGCTTTTCCAGGGTGTATCTCTTGCTCCAAGGTTCTGAACCTAAGCCCAGTTCTTATTTAATCTAGGGTTCAGCTGATTTCTAATTAATCAATTCTGCTGTTGATTTGCACAAGATAGGAGCTGGCATTCTCTCTCAAGCAGCCTGTTAAAGCTAAACAGGGAGAGATTATGGCCAGAAAATACATGGACAGTCGTTGCAAACACTGTCTTCCTACAACAATGTTTCTCCCCTCTGTCAAAAAAAAAAAAGCCTTCCCTATCCAGCAGGGATTTGACTAAGGAGATCTACACCTGTTTTTTCCCACCAGCTTTTAGTTCTTTATATTAATAGACTCCCAACTTAACGGCGGAAGGATGCAGGCTTCTCCCAGCGCCTGGATTTCTAAGTAGGCGCGTGCTAATTTTCCGCCATCCACTTCTGCACACTGTCTCACAAAGGGTCTGAGGATGCAGGACTGCCAGGTGGGCTCTTTCCCAGCTCCCGGAGGCTTCCTCATCTCTCATCCCCAGTGCCAGCAAATGCGGAGGGAGCTATCCTGCGCATGAGGCATTCGGATCCTTCCTTGGCCAACACTGCTCATCCGCAGCCAGGGAGTGTCCCCACCTGCCGGATTCCTCCGACCAAACGCCTTGTTAGTGCCGTTGGTGCAGATGGGCCCCCAAGCACCACCACCTGCTCCTGAGCAGCAAGTGATTCCTGGGATCAGTGGCGTGACCGCAAGCGCGGTGGCCATGAGCTCAGGTTGGCCCAGGGCACTGCCTGCTTGCCAAGGCTCAGCCTGCCCCTAACCCTGCTCTGTCGTTTTAATGAAAAGTTTCAAACATGCACAAACATAGACAGATGAGGATAGTGAGTCCCCATGTGCCTATCAGCCAGTTCCAATAATTACCAACACGTGGCCCATCTTGTTTCAGGAGAGCCCCTCCCAGGACCCCCACTCTCAGCATCCAGATAATCCTACAGCACATTCCAGACATTGCATTATTGCATCTGTAGGTTGTTCAGCACATATCTTGAAGGCGAGCACATGTGTGTATATCAACAATACCGTTAACACACTATAAAATAGCAATAATTCCTTTAGATCAACAAATATACAACCTAAAACCTGCGGTCAACTTTATCATATTGTCCCATAAAAATATTTTTATTGGTCTTTCGAATCAGCATCTAAATAGGATCTACACTTTACATTTGTTTGGTATAAATCTTTTTTTTTTTCTTTGAGACGGAGCCTGGCTCTGTTGCCCAGGCTGGAGTGCAATAGCACGATCTCAGCTCACTGTAACCTCCGCCTCCTGGGTTCAAGCGATTCTTCTGCCTCAGCCTCCCTTTTAGCTGGGATTACAGGTGCCCACTGCCGCACCCAACTAATTTTTGTATATTTTAATAGGGGCAGGGGTTTCACCACGTTGGCCAGGCTGGTCTCGAACTCCTGACCTCAGGTGATCCACCCACCTCATCCTCCCAAAGTGTTGGGATTACAGGTATGAGCCACTGCATCTGGCCTCTGCCCTGAATTTCTGATCTGACCTTGAGTGCCTGGAATGGGCACCCTGCCTCAGCCTGGCCACCTGTACATGACATAAGAGGGAATGGCAGCAGCTCTCTTGGGGAATCTCAGTGAGGATTGGAGGGCAAGTCGAGAAAGGAGAGCCATGTTTAGATGCGTGGGGGTGTAACCTACTCATCCTGGCTGCGTGATCCCAGGCAGTCTCTTGACCCCTCTAGTGCTTCAGGTCACTTGTCTGTGAAATGGAGCCACAGTGGCTCTGCCTCACTGGATTTTCAGAGTGATTGGTGACGTCGTGGCCGTGAAGTGCTCGGCTCAGTGCCTGCCCTCCATTCGTGTGAAGACTCAATAAAAATGTAAATGTGACCTTACTGCAAATGGACGCGACTTCTCTTAATCAACAAATCACATGATGTATGGAATCCCTAATTCACTCCAGCACTAGAATCTGAGGAACGCTGCAAACATCAAATTTCAGATCTGGCTTCTAATGAAGTGATGCCGATTTTCTTGTATCTTGGGTGGTTTAGCACAGACTGCTATAGACAGTTCAATGCTAGTTCCAGACACCCACTAGCAGCCTTCTGGGAGAGCCCTGTGAGTTGTTGGGCGCTGGAACACACTTTTCTGTGGTTCACAACGGAAACTTGTAGGTTCTGAAAGTGGAGGGGGGAATGGGGCTGCAGTCGGGGGCCATCACCCGCGGGAGGCTCACAGTGAGTGCAGCCCCAGTCATGGGCTCTGCCGACGCACCTGGGGAAGGAGACGGGAGGCGTGCAGAGGCACCATTTAGCTGCCACAGGAGCTGCCAGGAAAGGCGCAGCGATCGGATCCTCCCCTGAGTGTGCACTGTTTAGGGCGGCTGTCCTAGCTTCTCAGCAGGTTGTCATCTGCGGCTCACCGGAGAGAGATGCTGTCCTGGTGACTGCCACTCTGCTGGCTCGGGACCCTGGCAGGTTCAGGAGCTGATGGCATCTGGAGGGTGGGTGGCATTTGTTGGCTGGAGCTGAGAGCCAGCTCCTGGAGGAGTCACAGAAGGAGAAGGGGTGGGTGGGTCCAGCCACCATCCTACTGGTCCCAGCGCATAGCTCCTGCCCAGGAGGAAATATGCACACGCGGTTGGTTTATGGGAGGGAGCCTGGGTGGGCCGTTGCACGGTTGGTCTCACCGTCACAGGGCAGGCAGCAGCAAGGCTGGAGCAGGGGACCTGAGCCCTGAGGTCCTCCCCAGCCCCATCGTCCCAGCCCTAATGAGGAGGTAGGAGCTTTCTGTCCCCAGAGCACCTCACCGCAGGCCCCACAATGCCCCAGTGTTCCAAGTCTCAATTGCTCTTTCAAGCGGTTACAATCCCCCACTTCTTCAGAAGCACTGTGGTTGGGACAAAGGTACCTTTCATGGTACACGTGGCTCAGCTTCCGGCGCCACAGCACGTAAAGTCGGGGTACTGTCCCCTGCCGACCCCAGAAGGAATGGGGCGCATTGTGAAAGAGAGAGAAACAGTGTAAGACAAGGCACGCACAGATAGAACTCCCCAAAGGCCACAGATGAGGGGGGGTCCCCTGCGCCTTCTAGGACCAGCTCCGGTGCCCTGGGATCCCAGAGTGCGTGGTGCTCAGGGAGAAACGCGTTTGCATGTTTCAGCTTCACAGTTGGCCTGGGGCAGTCTTGTTACCCAACTCTGCACCTTGTACTGCAGGCCAGAGGTGTGGGCAGGAGCACTGCCCTGGGGCCGTCCCAGAGGCCTTGTCCCTGCTGACAGGGTGAAGTTTGCTTGTTGGACTCCTGGTGTCAAGGCTTAAGTTATTAGTTATTCTTAGCCAGTTCCTGGAGAATGAGGTTATCCAGGATACAAACATTTATGCCTTTTAAGGTGTACTGAACAGAGCTTGTGAACTTTAAGTGGACCCTTTTTATCGTCACCCGAATCTTGCTCTCCTCCAGTTTGGGAAGGTTTGCACCAGGTAGTGTTCCCAGCACTGGGCCAGGCTGTAGGGACATTGCCTCCCAGGAAGGGAAATCATTGTAGGGCGGTCCCAATCAAGACACAGTATGAGTTCACCCTTAAAACTCCCCATCCACTTCAAGCAAAGCAATTGCATATACTTCAGGATTTTTTTTTTTTTTTTTGAGACAAGGTCTCATTCTGTGATCCTCCCACCTCAAGCCTCCTGAGTTGCTGGGACAATAGGTATGTACCACCTTGCCTGGCTAAGTTTTAAAATCTAATTTAATTTATGTAGAGACAGAGTTTCTGTGTTGCCCAGGCTGGTCTTGAACTCCTGGGCTCAAGTGGTCCTCCTACCTTGGCTTCCCAAAATGCTGGGATTACAGGTGTGTGCTACTGGAACACTGTTTGAGAACTGTAAGCCACCAATTTAAGACCTGGACCTGGAATGGGCATCTTAAAGCACCAGGTGGAGGCAACCATTGCATTTTGGGCAGAACTCATAACAGAGAAGGAGAATAAAATGACTGTCATTCAAGTTGAGGCTGCAAGTCAAAGTTCTGAAGTGTGTAAGAAAGACATGCCTTAAGAAAAACAGCTTTTGCAATGTGTTAGGAAATGGTTTACCAAGACTGACATACAAAGAGTAGAACATGTTTAAAATGGATGCAAATGAAGTATGTTTAAATTCAACAGACAAATGAAAGACTAATACCCACATTAAAGAATGAGAAAATACAAAATGTAAGCAGGCACCTATGAATCATGAGCAGACAGGGGCCGGGCGTGGTGGCTCATGCCTATAATCGCATCACTTTGGGAGGGTGAGGCAGGCAGATCACTTGAACCCAGGAGTTCGAGACCAGCCTGGGCAATATGGTGAGACCCCCCCCACCATTTCTACAAAAAATACAGAAATTAGCTGGATGTGGTGGCACGCACCTGTAGTCACAGCTACTTAAGAGGCTGAGGTGGGACAATCACTTGAACCCAGGAGGTTGAGGCTGCAGTGAACCGTGATCACACCACTGTACTCCAGCCTGGGTAACAGAGTGAGATCCTGTCTCAAAACATAAAATAAAATAAAATAAAATAAAATAAAATAAACAGATGGGTATGAAAATCAACCCATTAGACATCCTGAAAATGTAACTAGTCAGAAATAACTGAACAGTATAAATTCTAGATGGGGCACAGTCAAAGTGAGAATTAATGAACTGAAAAATATTACAGAGAATATGCCCAGGAATCAGAGCAGAGAGATAACAAAAAAAAAAAAAAAAAGAGAAAAACAAGGGATCTGGAGGATATATGATAGATCAAAAGACTCCAATGTAGTAGGACTTCTAGAAGAAAACAGAGGAAATGAGGCCAGGCACTGTGGCTCACACCTGTAATACTAGCATTTTGGGAGGCCAAAGAATGAGGATCACTTGAGCTCAGGAGTTCCAGACCAGCCTGGGCAACATAGTGGGACCCCATCTCTAAAAAAAAATTTTAAAAATCAGTCCAGGTATGGTGGCTTGTACCTTTAGTCCCAGCTTCTCAGGAGGCTGAGGCAGGAGGGTGGCTTGATCACACCACTGCACTCTAGCCTAGGCAACATACCAAGACCCTGTCTCTACAAAAAGCTTAAAAAATAAGCCGGCTTGGTGGTGCACACCTGTAGTCCCAGCCACTCAGGAGGCACAGACAGAAGAATCACTTGACACTAAGAGTTTGAGTTTGCAGTGAGCAGTGATTATACCACTACACTCCAGCCTGGGCAATAGAGGGAGACTCTGTCTCAAAAAATAAATACGTAAAAATAAATGTGGATTGGCATCTTATTCTATGACAGACAGCACATAGGCACTTGGGGCTATTGAAAGAAGAGAAACAAAGTCCTGGCCCTCATGGAGCTTATGCCATGAGAGCCAGACAGATAATTATTAAGTAGACAAATAATAGAATGTTATATAGTGATAAGGCCAGGCACAGTGACTCACGCCTGTAATCTCAGCACTTCGGGAGGCCAAAGCAGGTGGATCACCTGAGGTCAGGAGTTCGAGACCAGCCTGGCCAACATGGTGAAACCCTGGCTCTATTAAAAATACAAAAAGTTAGCTGGGCATGGTGGCAGATGCCTGTAATCCCAGCTACTTGGGAGGCTGAGGCAAGAAAGTCACTTGAACCCAGGGGGAGATCGTGTCACTGCACTCCAGCCTGGGCAACAGAGCGAGGTTCTGTCTCAAAAAAAAAAAAAAAAAAAAAGGATATTATATAGTGGTAAGAGTGGTAAGAAAATAATAACCAGGGTGTACTGGGTTAAATAACTTTCCTCCAAAAATGCCTGTCCACCTGGAACCTCAGAACACAGCCTTATTTGGAAACAGAGTTTTTACAGATGTAATTAGTTAAAAAGAGGTCATTCTGGAGTAGAGTGGGCCCTAAATCCAAAACCCAGTGTCCTCCTAAGATGAGAGTACACAGAGAGACACAGAAAGAGGCTGGCCGTGCACACACGGAGGCAGAGACTGGAAGGACACAGCCACAGCAAGGAATGCCAGGGACTGCCGCCAACACCAGAAGCTGGAGGGGCAGGAAAGACCCTCCCCTAAAGCCTGCAGAGGGAGCCTGGCCCTGCCAACACGTGATTTAGGTTTCTGGCCTCTAGAACTATGGGAGAATAAAGTCCTGGTGTTTGGCCCCCGGTTTGGGACGCTTTGTTTCAGCAGCCTGAGGAAGCTAGTGGAGACAGATGGGAAAGCCCCGCCTTCTCCTCGAATCTGCCTTGTTCTCGACTTTACATTTGTTGAACTTTTGTTGGAAGCCAAAAGGTGGCCTGAGATGCCATCGCCAGAGGTGGCCAAGCCCTGGAGTCCACCCCCGCCTTTAACCGGGGACCTTGGTTCACAGGCATCAAGGATGCCTAAAGCCTGGCACTTTGAAGTCAAAGTAATTTTGCTGTGAGCTGAATGTGTAAGATAACACTTTAAAGGCTGTGTACGTACTTACAGGTTTCTAGAAAAGAAACGTGTTATTTGGTGCTGTCTGCATTTTGGTGTCTCCACCCTGGCCCACAGACCCACGAAAACCCTGCCAGGCTCCCTCTCCTGACTCCGTGGGAAATCTCTCCTCTCTTCCTCGCCACCCCTCCTCTGTCCCCAGTCCGTGTGTCTCTCAACTCCCCACTCACTCCCTCCGACCCTCCTCCTCCTCTCTGCTGTTCTGCGGCCGGAACATCTTAATTTCACATGCTGCCCCCTGAGATAGTACAGTCTCCCCTGCAGGTATTCTGTAAATATCCTATCGACACTTTTACACAAAAATCACTCAAATGAGATTTAAAGGAAGAAGAGCCAGTGGCTCTGGTGTGGCCACAGCTATGAGATCTCCAAAGGGGAATGTTCGCCTTGGGTTTTGGCTCCAGCGTCAGGCACAGCCTCATGGATCCCTTAGGATTTACACCTTTCACCCCTCAAAACCAAGAGCCATGCCCTGTTCCCCCGTTGGAAACACGCTCTTGCCTCTGAGGAACTCACAGCCCAGCCTTATCTGATGACGCCACTGTCCCTGGCAGAGTATACTTCAATGTATCGATTTAACTGTCATGAGATTCTGGCCTGTTGGAGAAATAACTGAAATCACCGGTTATTTCATTCACTCTTTTTTGTCATTGTTGTTTGACTGGCACTGTCATTGTGCTACAAGCCGCTGTTATGTTTCTAGATGACGGAAGGTTCCGGAAGCAGTGCAAAGTGGTGCTGTGCTGTCTCTCTGGCTGATGTCTGGCGAGGCTCAGATCCCCGTCCAGATGGTGGGGAGTAAAAGTGTCTGAAGGAGCATTGTTCCCGTTAGCGTCACACCAGCCTCACACCCTGACAGTGCGAGCTTTCTCTTCCCCACTGCCTACCCACGAGGACCCCAGACACAGGTGGGAGCACTGAGGGCCCACCCGGGCGGCTTGGTTGCTGGACTAGCCATCTTCTGCCCAGGAGAGAAGACGCTGGTACAGTGCCTTGGGCTATGACGTGCCAGATGTGGTATTGTCTCATGCTACCCCCCTTAAGGCGCTTGGTAGTTGCCACATGCTGTATTCTCTCGTGCCACCCCCCTGAGGGCGCAGAGTGGGTCCCACTGTCCCTGCTTCAGAGCCTGTGTCCGGAGCCAGCCAGTTCCTAAGTGCTAGTGCCTGAGCTCTAGGCCAGCTCTCCCTGCAAACCACGAAAACACCCACCCCGTGACTGGTACTCAATTCCTCAATTCCTCCTCCATCTCCTGGCTTCGGTGGTCTCTGACTTCTTGCAGCTCTGCTCAGCGTTCAAGGAGCAGCTCTGTTAGGATCCTAGCAAACTGGGTAAACATTGTTAGTATTTCCAGCCATTTCACGTGGTGTGTGGCCTGACATTCTGGGAATGAGTCTAAGCTGAACTTGGCCTCAGCCAATGTTCTTCTCCAGGGTCATACTTACAGGGTAGGCCAGACTAGAGGATGATGGAGGAACTCACAGTTCTTGGGACTTTCTGGGGGATTTTGCTCCCTGGAGTTTCTCCAGGACGCTGGCTGAAGGAAACCATGCCCTCGCTGACTCCTCCATGGGGACTTGCTGCCAGAGTGAGTTAATCAATCTGCAGGAGCCATGTTGGCTCAGCTCCATGCCTACAGGAAATCAACAGAAGCCAGAAAAGCCCATTTTTGTTGTTTTTTAAAAATCCTGTGATGGTGAGATAAGCTAGGCTAATAAAACATTCTTTTCTGTGTTATAATAAATTCATCAGAGCAGACCCAGGACAGAGCAACCTCTATAAAACAATCCCACAAGGACTCTAGACTAGGAGGGCAATAGAATTCTTGGCATCCAGGATGACTGACGGGCACTGAGGTTTCTTCCCCTGAACAAGGGTCTGGTTGATTGGCCATTGTGTGGACACCAAGGACCCACCGTTGGCCTGAGGCTTTGTAGGGGGTGGAGGCAAGAGTGCTTTCTTTCATTTTCTATTCTTTCTTCTGTTCGACACCCAAAATAAACAAAAACAACCAGCGCAGAAGTGGGGTTTTCCCACAGCACCCCTGCTCCGTCCTCCTTTAGGGATGCCCGCTTCTTTCCTGGCAGGAGACAGAAGTGTCCTTCGTTAAAGTATCCCGGGCCACTGCCAAGGCCTCCATCAGCTAAGCCCACAGGGCATGCAACTCTCCAGTTGTTAGCGAGAGCTAGGAGAGAGGTGGAGGTGAAGCCAGTGCCAGTGTCCGCTGGGAGCTTGGGCAGCTGTGGGAGGAGAAAGAGAAGAATGAGATGTCAAGACACTAAGAAGACTCAGGAAGTGACCCGGGACCTCTCACTTCGGGGGAAGGACAGGTCGTGATGGTAACACAGCAGAGGATGTAAACCTCCCACTAAGAGTTACAGTATTTAGAGAAAAGTCTCAGCACAGGGGCACTTGGAACTTTTGTTCCAAATCTAAAAATCTAAGAATAGCCACCTGGAATAAACACAAGGCTGTGCAGCAAGTGGGGTTCCCCTCAGGGTCCCATAGCCAGTGGGAGCTTACCACCCTCAGCTGGGCAACTGCCGACCCCTGCCGAAAAGACTCTCTCAGTCCAGGACTCACCCTGCGCATCCCTGGCCCCAGCCCGCACAGTGCAACTTCCTGTTCTCCAGCTCCTCTTTCTTCTTTTTGCAAGGTCAAAAGCCAGGAATAACCTTTCTACGTCCCTAGATTTTCACTGGGTGATGAGAGTTTGCATCTGTGTCCCTGTCAAATCTCATGTTGAGACGTGATCCCCAGTGTTGGAGTTGGGGCTTGGTGGGAGGTGTTTGGGTCATGGGAGTAGGTCCCTCCTGGCTTGGTGCTGTCCTCACAATAGTGAGTGAATTCTTGCAAGATCTGGTTGTTTAAAAGTGTGTGGTGCTTCCTGCTCTTGCTCACGTTCTTGCCATATGAGGAGCCTGCTCTCTCTTCACCTTACACCATGGGTAAAAGCTCCTTGAAGCCTCCCCAGAAGCTGAGCAAATGCCGGCACCATGCTTATACAGCCTTCAGAACCATGAGCCAATTACACCTCTTTTCTTTATAAACTACTCAGCCTTAGGTATTTCTTTACAGCACTGCAAGAACAGCCTAACACAGAAAAGTGGTACTGAGGAGTGGGGCATTGTTATAAAGATACCTGAAAATGTGGAGGCAACTTTGGAACTGGGTAATGGACAGAGGTTGGAAGAGTTTGGAGAGCTCAGAAGAAAACAGGAAGATGAGGGAAAGTTTGCAACTTCTTAGAGACTGGTTAATGGTTGTGACCAAACTGCTGATAGTGATGTGTGCAGTGAAGTCCAGGCTGATGTGGTCTCAGATGGAAAGGAAAAACTGATTGGGAACTGGAGCAAAGCTCACCCATGTTATGCCTTAGCAAAGAGCTTGGCTGCATTGTGTTCATGCCCTAAGGATCTGTGGAATTTGAACTTAAGAGTGATGACTTAGGGTATCTGGCAGAAGAAATTTCTAAGTAGCAAAGAGTTCAAGATGCGACCTGGCTGCTTCTACCAACTTATGTTCAGATGTGGAAGTAAAGAAGCCCGGTGGCTCACGCTTGTAATCCCAGCACTTTGGGAGGCCGAGGCAGGCGGATCACGAGGTCAGGAGATTGAGACCACGGTGAAACCCCGTCTCTACTAAAAAAACAAAAAATTAGCCGGGCGTGGTGGCGGGTGCCTGTAGTCCCAGCTATTCAGAGAGGCTGAGGCAGGAGAATGGTGTGAACCCGGGAGGCGAAGCTTGCAGTGAGCTGAGATTGCACCACTGCACTCCAGCCTGGGCGACAGAGCGAGACTCCGTCTCAAAAAAAAAAAAAAAAAAAAAAAAAAAAAAGAAATGACTTAAAGTTGGAATTTATATTTAACCCTTTTCCTGGCGGCCCCAAGAATACTCACCAGTGGCACTTGTGGCTGCAACATGTACCCCGAGATAACTTTGCCATGAACTATCTTGCTTTTATTATTATTTTCACATCACTCTAGTATATTGACTTTGGAAACAACAGACATCATTCTATTTACGGCATTCTGGTTTTAGTTAGTGGTATTTCCATTTACAAAATGTAGTAATTTTCAACTGCTGAAAATGTCAAATCCTAGAAAATGTAGCATTCCTACATGTGATGTTAACATTGTTTTTGAACAATTGTGGGTCAAAGATTTATTTGATGAATCTGAAATAGATGATTCTGATGTGAGTTCTGTTAAGAAAGAACTCCCTGGACAGTTTTTATATTTTATTTTCACACTGAAAATTAGATTTGCTTCAGCCTCAAAGAGTGAGTTTATATAAAATTAAATGAGCACTGGCAGTGAGCTGCACTTTTTTTTTGTCTAAATGGGAAGATTAAAAGGAAAGCAGAGCATAAAGTTTGGGAAATTTTCGGCCTGGCTATGTGGCAGAGAAAGAAAAATCATTACCAGGAGAGGAATTTGAATAGGTTGCAGAGCAACCACTTGCTAGAGAGACTTGCATGACTAAAAGGTAGCCAAGTGTTAAAAGCCAAAAAAAATGAGAACAAGGTCTCGATGGCATTTCAGAGACCTTCAAGGCAGAACAAGGTCTCGATGGCATTTCAGAGACCTTCAAGGCAGCCCCTCTCACCATAGGCCCAGAGGCCTGGGAGGACTAAATGGTCCCATGGGCCAGACCTGAGACAGCACTGCTCTGTACAGCCTCAGAAGGCTGCTCACCACATCCCCACTGCTCTAGCTCCAGCTGTGGCTCAAAGGGCCCCAGATACAGCTCAGGCCACTGCTTCAGCACATGCAAGCTGTAAGCCTTGGCAGCTTCCACTGGTGGTAAGCCTACAGGCACACAGAGTGCAAGAGTGAGGGAGGCTTGCCAGCCTCTACCTAGATTTCAGAGAATGTATGAGAAAGCCTCAGTGCCTAGAAAGAACCTAGGGGTGGAGGGGTGGAGCCCTCACAGAGAGCCTCTACTAGGACAGGTCAAAAGGAAAATATGGGGTTGGAGTCCCCACATAGAGTCCCCACTGGGGCACTACCTAATGAAGCTGTGAGAAGGGGGCCATCATTCTCCAGACCCCAGAATGATAGATCCACTGGCAGCTTGCATCCTAACCTTGGAAAAGCCATAGCGGTGGAGCTTCCCAAGGCCTTGGGAGTCCACCCCTTGCAGCAATGTACCCTGGATGTGGGACATGGAGTCAAAGGAGATTATTTTGGAGCTTTAAGATTTAATGACACCTCTGCTGGGTTTTAGACTTGCATGGGGACTGGAGCCCCTTTCTTTTGACTGATTTCTCCCTTTTGGAGTGGGAGCATTTACCCAATGCCTCTACCGTGATTGTATCTTGGAAGTAAATAACTTGTTTTGATTTTACAGGCTTATAGGTGAGAGGAACTCATCTCCAGATGAGATTTTGGACTTGGGAGTTTGGAGTTAATGCTGGAATGAGTGAAGACTGGGGGACTATTGGAAAGGCATTGTTGTATTTTTTTTTTTTTTTTTTTTTGAGACAGTCTTGCTCTGTCGCCCAGGCTGGAGTGCAGTGGTGCGATCTCGGCTCACTGCAAGCTCCGCCTCCCGGGTTCATGCTATTCTCCTGCCTCAGCCTCTCAAGTAGCTGGGACTACAGGCACCCGCCACCACACCCGACTAGTTTTTTTTTTTTGTATTTTTAGTAGAGACGGGGTTTCACCATGTTGGCCAGGATGATCTCGATCTCCTGACCTCATGATCCTCCTGCTTCGGCCTCCCAAAGTGCTGGGATTACAGACGTGAGCCACTATGCCCGGCCCATTATTTTATTTTGCAATGTGAGGAAGACATGAGATTTGAGGGGCCAACGGCAGAATGATAGAGTTTGGATACGTGTCCCCGCCCAACTCTCATGTCGAAATGTAATCCTCAATGTTGGAGGCGGAGTCTGATGGGAGGTATTTGGGTGCTGTCCTTGCAATAGTGAGTTTATGCAAGACTGGTTGTTTAAAGTGTGTGGCACCTCCCCGATCCCTCTTGCGCCTGCTCTGGCCACATGACCTGCCTGTTCCTGCTTCACCTTCTGCCATGACTAAAAGTTCCTTGAGACCTCCTCACAAGGTGAGCTGATGCTGGCACCATGCTTCCTGTACAGCCTGCAGAACTGTGAGCCAATTAACCCTATTTTTTTTTAAATAAATTACCCTGCCACAGGCATTTCTTTATAGCAATACAAGAACAGCCTAATACAGGTAACTAGTTCAAGGTCAAGCACAACTGTAACACACACACACACACACACACACACACACACACACACACACGCAAAAACAAAAACAGAGGCATGGAGGAACAGGAGAAAAATGGATGGAGTCTCAGATCCCACTCAGATGGTGAAGGGGGGATTCATGTCCAAAGTCAACGTCTGTGAACCTGGACAGCAAATGGACTACAGCAGGCTGCCCTGCTCTGTGGGTAAAAGGGAGGGAGAGGAGGAAATTCATTAAGGGAGGGAGGCTGAAGTCATGCACTTCCCCTTGTCAGACCCCTTCTGTCAGGGCCACTCTGTCAGGTCAGGGCATCAGGTCAGTCTTTTATTCAAGACCAGGGCTAAGCTGCTCTCCCCCAGCAAGAGGAGGAGGAGGCTCCTGCTGAACCTGAACTATTCTGTCCTTACAACAATGACTGTTTTCATAATTTTTTCCTGCAGCTTATTTCCTTCTTCCAACTGTCCTTTTTTATTTTTCACTGTAGAGGAACACCAAGTAATTTTTCTAATGGAACTTGTCTGAAGGAAAAATAAAAGCTCAAATGTTAATGTAGATGGGTTGATTGGATTGATTGAAAAAAAAAAAAAAAAAAACAGTAGCCACTGTTGTCTCCAAGAGCCTTTATTGAAGCCTTCCTCACACCTGAGCTCCCTCTCTGGCTACTGGAGGGCCAGAGGAGTCTCTCCCACTGGCTTCATCTGCAGCCCCGGGCTCCTGGCTAAGTCCCACAGAGCTGGGCTGGATCCGGCTTCAGCCTTCTGAGTGCAGGGCAGCCAGGGAGATCATGAGCGGGTCATCAGCACCACCTACTGGACGCAGTTCTTACCTTGACCTTGCTGTTAACCACTGCATAGCTTCCTCTATCTACAGTTCTCATATTCAATAATGTATTTGTATTGTCAAATGAGTGGTTATAGCTATGATTATTTTTATAATGACTGTATTGTGATACAATTCTTATACCTTACAATTGGCAAATTTAAAGTGTGCAATTTTAATGGTTTTTAGTATATTCAGAATTGCACAACCATTGCCACAATCAGTTTTATAACATTTTCGTCACCCCAAATTCATTAGCACTCCCTTCCTATTTTCCCACTGGGTAACCACCAATCTACTTTCTGTCTCTATGAAGTTACCTACTCTAGACTGTTACGTAAATGGAATCACAATACATGGCCGTTGTGTCTGGCTTATTTCACTTAGCACGATGTGTTCAAAGTTTGTCTACATTGTAGCATGTACCAGTACTTCATTCTTTTTTATGTAAGATGAAAATCATTTTGTATAGCCAAACAATATTTCAGTGAAATATACCACATTTTATTTATCCATTCATTCATTGATGAACATTTGTCTTGTTTCTGCCTTTTGGTACTATGAATATTGCCGCTATAAACATCCATGTACCAGTTTTTGTGTGGACATATGTTTTCACTTGTCTTGGATATGTACTCAGGAGTAGAATCGCTGGGTCATATGGTGACTCTATGTTTAACTGATCAAGGAACTTTCAGACTGTTTTCCACAGTGGCTGTAGGCTTTTGCGTTCCCATCGGCAGTACATGAAAGTTCCAATTTCTCTACATCTTTGCCAAAACTCATTAGTGTCTGGCTTTTTAATTCTAGCCATCCCAGCGGGTAGGAAGTGGTGTCTCATGTAGTTTGATTTGTGTTTTCCTGATGGCTAATCATGCTGAGCCTAAACTTTCCATGTGTTTATTGGCCATTTGTATATTTTCTTTGAGGAAATGTTTATTCAAGTCCTTTGCAGATTTTTAATTGGGCTGTCTTTTATTATTGAACTGTAATTGTTATTTATATTCTCAACATAAGTCCTTTATCAGATATATGATTTGCAATCCCTCCCCCCACATTCTATGTGTTGTCCTTTCATTTTCTTGATGGTGTTCTTTGGTGCACAAATGTTTTTATTTTTGATGAAGTCCAATTTATCGATCTTGTCTTTTGGTGTCATATCTAAGAAACCATCACCTCATCCAAAGGTAGGAAGATTTACAGCTATTTTTTTTTTTTTTTAAGAGTTGTATGGTTTTAGTACTTTCATTTATGTCTTTGATCATTTTGGGTCAGTTCTTATATATGGTGTGAGGAAGGGGGTGAAACTTTATCATTTGCATGTGGATATCCAATTCTCCCAGCACTATTTATTGAAAAGACTATTTTTCCCCCATTGAATGATCTCTGCACCCTTGATGAAAATCGGTTGATCATAAATGTGAGGATTTATTTCTGGATTTTCAGTTCTATCCGATTGATATGTATGTGTGTCCTTAAGCCAGTTCACTCTCCAGAATATTTATAACTATTCTTAAACTTTACAATTTCCTCTTGATTATTCTCTAGCAAAATTCAGACTCTCTTATTAGAACGTTTTGATACATTCTCCTACTTCAAAATGAGGAAACTTCCAGAGGTTAAAACTTCTGCCCTGAATGCCTGCTCTTCTCCAAGCTTACCCTTCCTTCCCATCAGTGTTCAGCACCAGTTTCCTCCAAGATGCTGCTGTTGACCATCCCCACCCCATGATGGGACATGGTCTGCGTTTCACGGCACATCTGACTGCTTTCCTGACAGCTGGTGAGCTCTCTGTCCTCTCAGGGCCACACATTTTTCTTTTTTTGACTTTTTTTTTTTTGAGACGGAGTCTCGCTCTGTCACCCAGGCTGGAGTGCAGTGGCGCAATCTCGGCTCACTGCAACCTCCGCCTCCCAGGTTCACGCCATTCTCCTGGCTCAGCCTCTCCAAGTAGCTGGGACTACAGGCGCCCGCCACCACGCCCGGCTAATTTTTTGTATTTTTAGTAGAGACGGGGTTTCACCATGGTCTCGATCTCCTGACCTCGTGATCCGCCCGCCTCAGCCTGCCAAAGTGCTGGGATTACAAGCGTGAGCCACCGCACCCAGCCTCACATTTTTCTATAGCTCTTTGGTTGGGTCCTTGGCCACTGTGAGGCTCCCAGTCCCTGATGACAGTTGAGGAAATTCAGGCTCAGACAGGTACCCGAAGGAGCACAGCTGGGATCTGGCAGGTCTGAACTTGGTGCTGGCCCTCCTGACTGTTAGGCCTGTGGTCTCCCCGTGATGCCACCCCGACTGCACTGCTTTATCCACATACCCTCACCCAGCATTCTCTCACTCTGCCACCTTGTTTTGTGAACACAGGTTCTCTGTGGTCACTGAGATTTTATGCCAGCTGAATCCTAGCTGAAAAGTTCTTGAAGCCTGAACATCCCTGTAGCATTTCAGTGTGATCTGACAGAAGGTAGAACAGCCTGGGAGTGGCTCTCCTTTTGGGCATGAGATGGATTGACCCCACGTGCCGAGTGACATGCTGGTTAGGGAGATGCACTCTTTCTTGCCGTCTGGGACATTTTCAGTAGGACCACATTTTTTGTTGGAAGTGAATTCCTAGAAGAGACAGAACACAGCTCCCTGTGCACAAATTCATTTCAGATGCACTGTGCAATGCGTTGGGGGGCTCGTCAGTTTGGATGCTCCCCAGCTCACCTTCACTCTACGGGGGCTTGAGGCCAAGGGATGGGCAGGGGCATGGAGGAAAATTCAGCAATGCATTTGGGAACAGATGGGAAGTGATGGAGGGGCCCTGCATGGTACCCCAACAAGGGAGGAGGTCTGGTGGGAGAAGCAGGTGAGCTCCACCATGTAAGACCTGGGAGCCATGGGGATATTTGCTTTACCCCAAGGGCAATGGGACCTCTTGGAAGAGTTAAAACAGGGAGTCTTGCGATCTGCCCCACCTTTAAAAAGATCATCCAGGCTGCTTCGTGGAGAGTGGATTAGAGGAAGCCATGAAAATGACAGAATGAAAAGTAAAATATTCGACTAACTGCTTTTCAAACAGCCTTGCAGATGCTCCATTGTAAAATAAGCAACATCGGCGGGGCCACATCCATGATGAGTGTCCTCTCAAGGACGCTCTTGAGCACATCTGTCTCTCAAGGTCTCGGGGATGGCATTGAGACTTCACCAGCCTAGTTCCCCTTGTTCTCCCCGCAACCCCTGCTCACCTCCACCTATGGAAAGATGGGCATTTAAAGAATCATAGATTAAACAACTCATAATTTTATAATGTGAAACATCTCAAACATTTAAAACAATAAAAGATGGGATTCCAGAGACAAAAATAAGAGACAGGCTGGGTTAAACTCTCCCCTCCTTCCTCCTGCTGCAGGAGAGTAGGTTTGGCTTCTATAGTGGAGCCCAGCTGGTCTCCTGGGGATAGCTAGTGGCTTTCCTAGCCAAGAACCTGATGTAGGGGGTCTGACAGAGGGCTGCAACCCACTTGGCCCTTCCTACCCCTCGCTCCCTCCCTCCTCTTCTCCAGCCCGCCTCTGATGGCTTGGGCTGCACTGGGGGAGACGTTGCTGACGGCCCCTCCGGATGTGTAGGTGACCCCTGGGTCTGATGCCGGCAGCTCCCACTCCAGACAGGGCTCTGGGGGGCCTCTGTGAAGGGGTGACCTTGCCCACTTTGCCACAGGACCTTCCTGTCGGGGGTCAAGGAGGAATGCTGGCTCTCAGGCTCCCAAGGACACCCAGGTGGAGTCATCCCAGATGTGGACGGGCTGGGGAGACTGAGAAGGGGTCAGGGAGGGGAAAGGAGGGAGGAGATAGGGTTGTGGATGGGTCTCTCAGAGATGGGGTTTCACCATGTTGGCCAGGCTGGTCTTCAACTCCTGACCTCAAGTGATCCGCCCACCTCGACCTCCCAAAGCACTGGGATTACAGGGATGAACCACCACCTCAGACCTTTTTCTTCCTTTCTTGTTAAAGTACTGTGATTTCAGGAGCCAGTGGAAAGAAACCCTTCAACACTGGATATTAGGCATTGCTCAGAAATTTTTTTTTTTTTCTTTTGAGACAGAGTCTCGCTCTGTAGCCCAGGCTGGAGTGCAGTGGCGCGATCTCGGCTCACTGCAGGCTCCACCTTCCGGGTTCACGCCATTCTCCTGCCTCAGCCTCCCAAGTAGCTGGGACTACAGGGGCCTGCCACCATGCCCGGCTTATTTTTTTGTATTTTTAGTAGAGACGGGGTTTCACTGTATTAGCTAGGATGGTCTCAATCTCCTGACCTCGTGATCTGCCCGCCTCGGCCTCCCAAAGTGCTGGGATTACAGGCGTGAGCCACCGCGCCCAGCCAGAAATTCTTTTGTCTACTACAGTAGTTCATCACACATGAAAGATTTTTGCGTGTTTGTTTTTGGTTCTACCTTGCTCTTTTCTCTCTTTTAAAGATCGCCCTTCACTCCTGGGCAGCAGAACTGGCCTCCCCGAGGGGCCAGGAGGAAACACCTTTTCCTAGGAATAAACGGAATGACGTTATTTAAAGATGAGCTTGTTAACTCAGTTTTTGTCTTATTAAAATTCTTTAACATTGGAAATAAAGTGTTTGGGGAAAGACGTAGCAAAAAATACATGTTTGATTCTACTGCCTTGTGTTATTTTATTCCGACTGACTGGAGGCAGCTGTGTAAGGTAACAAACCTTGTTGAGGAATTTGGAAGGTCCGAAGTCCAGCAACTGGCGCTGATTTTCATTCGTTCCTCCCGTGTCAAACCCTTCCAGGCTGCGTCCCTGCTGGCCGTGCTGCTGCTGCTGGAGGGCGGCATGTTCTCCTCACCCTCCCCGCCCCCGGCGCTGCTAGGGAAAGTCTTCCAGTACATTGACCTCCATCAGGATGAATTTGTGCAGGTAGGAGAAAGAAACTACACACAGAATGCTTGGATTATATCCTTTGGTATTTGGGGGAGACAATTATTTGCTTGGAGATGTGGATTTTTTTTGCCTAATTCCATTTAAAATGCCTGTAACTGCTCATTGGGTTAAAAATCGACAGTATTCATTAGATAGATGGAAGAGATCCTTCCTAGCCATCCCTCCTGTAAAGGGCACTGGGTCTTCATATCCAGCACACTTGGTCCAGGGATGTCCACGCAGAGATGACCAGCACCTCCCCTGAGCTCGAGTCTGCCCTGGTCCATCAGGTCGCCCATTCCTAATGCCACCTGACATTACTGTAAGGCCTGGGCAGAGCTGGGGAGCCAGGGAGCTCTGCAAAGTTCAACAGCAACGTTGTTTGTTTTGTAGCATGTGTGCAATAGGCACTTTATCTCCTTCATTCATTCATTCATTCATTTAATTTATTTATTTGTTTTGAGACAGAGTCTCGCTCTGTCGCCCAGGCTTGAGTGCAGTGGTGAGATCTCGACTCACCTCAACTTCCCAGGTTCCGGTGATTCTCCTGCCTCAGCCTCAGCCTCCCAAGTAGCTGGGATTGCAGGCACCTGCCAACACACCTGGCTAATTTTTGTATTTTTTTCAGTAGAGACAGGATTTCCCCATGTTGGGCAGGCTGATTTTGAACTCCTGACCTCAAGTGATCTGCCCGCCTCGGCCTCCCAAAGTGCTGGGATTGCAGGTGTGAGCCACCACGCCTGGCCCTCTTTTTTTTTGTTATTATTTTTTGAGACAGGGTCTTGCTCTGTCACCCAGGCTGGAGTGCAGTGGCACAAACACAGCTCACTGCAGCCCCAACCTCCTGGGTTCAAGTGATCCTTCTGCCTCAGCCTCCCAAGTTTATAATCCTCTGCTTCACCCCTAATTCACTATACAGGGTCTGTACATACACAGAGTGGGAGTGGGGGTAAAGTAGAGGGAGGAGGAATGGCAAAAAGAGGGAGGCCTGGGGAGCAGGAGGAGACAGGAGGAGACCTGGGGAGCAGGAGGAGACAGGAGGAGGCCTGGGGAGCAGGAGGAGACAGGAGGAGGCTGGGGAGCAGGAGGAGACAGGAGGAGGCTGGGGAGCAGGAGGAGACAGGAGGAGGCCTGGGGAGCAGGAGCTTGCCGGAGCTCACAGACTCACCAGCTCCTCCCCGCCCCCGCTCTCCTAGGCTCTCTTGTCCCCTCTGTGGCCATCTGGTCCCATCCCTACACACCCCCACACATGTGCACACCGATGTGTTGTTGTCTGTGCTCACCAGACTGGGAGCTCCTTGAGGTCTCCCTGAACTTTGCACCCCAAGCCCCCCACATCATGTCTGGCACAGGACAGGCATTCAGTATACATTTATTGGATCAATCAACCAATTTTGGGAATATTATGCAATTAGGCTAAAGGCACGAGGCTGAATGCCCAGCCTACTGTTCCTAAATCTGACCTTCATGTAATCCTTCTTCTTACTGAAATATTAACTAGGCATCAATGCCTCTTGGATTTTTGAAACCCGAGTGGGGTTTCCAGAATCAGTGTGTGGTGGGGATTTAACCCCGGTTTAGGCCTTTCAGCCAAAACATCTCTTCCTAAGTCCCTCAAACATATCCAAATCCACTGAACTCAGGGAGAAGCCAGCAGTCTCTGCTCTGTAAATTCCAGTTTAAAAGTGTCAAACACAATATTCCTTAGAGTTAGATAAATGCCTTCATAATAAAAACAAAAGCGCTACAACCAGGATAAAACTCAAATAAGTCAGGAAGAGAAGTCCAAGATCAGTAAATCTGTAGTTTTTCATAAAAATGCTGATTGTCTCAGTATGAGCCACTCAGGTTCCAAGACAGGCATGTGAATGGTTCTTATCAGTCATTCATACCAGCCAGCGCTGCTGGAGTGGCCGCCAGGTGCTGGGCACTGTGCTGACTCTTGTGCACATGTCACCTCAGTGGTCCTCACCATCACCCTATAGTTAGGGAGCATTACCTTCCTTTTTTCTTTTTTTTTTTTTTTTTTTTTTGAGACAGAGTCTTGCTCTGCCACCCAGACTAGAGTGCAGTGGCACCATCTCAGCTCACTGCAAGCTCTGCCTCCCAGGTTCATGCCATTCTCCTGCCTCAGCCTCCTGAGTAGCTGGGACTACAGGCACCCACCACCACACCTGGCTAATTTATTGTGTTTTTAGTAGAGATGGGGTTTCACCGTGTTAGCCGGGATGGTCTCGATCTGCTGACCTCATGATCTGCCCACCTCTGCCTCCCAAAGTGCTGGGATTACAGGCATGAGCCACCGCACCCAGCTGGGAGCATTACTTTCTCATGCAGATGAGAAAACTCAGGCTAAGGGAGGTTAAGGAATACACTCAAAGTCTCATAGCTATGACAGGCTGAGTTTAAGCCCGAGGTCACAGTGCCTGTGGATCCCAGAGGCGCAGGGAGGGGTGGGCCAGGGAATCTAAATGCAGAGCATGTCAGGAGGGACCTGCAGCCCAGCGGAGGCCCCTGTGGGGTTTAGTCACGGCTCGGAGGCTTCCAGGACCAGGTGTGGGAAGCCAGGAGTCCTGGAGAAAGCTGAGAACCCACCAACTCCTCAGTTCTTAATAATTAGAAACAGTGGGTGGAGACTTGTCCTTCTTTACAGCCCTGGTGAACCCAGTGAGGACCCAGACCATCACCTTTCTCCCAGCCCGTCCTGCCGGATCTTCTATACTAACCAGGCGTCTCTGGCTTCCGGGTTCCTGATTAAATCCCCAGCTCTTCTGTCTGTTACTCTTAAATGTCACAGTGTTCACTGGCACTGTCATATGTTCTCAGGTCCTCGATCAACAGAAGAACACCTGGGGACTTGCTGTCTCCTGCCCTCCCCTCGCTCCCCCCGCAGAGCAGATGTGGGACCCCCATGCTAATGGCCTGCTCCCTCTTCCTCCTAGACGCTGAAGGAGTGGGTGGCCATCGAGAGCGACTCTGTGCAGCCTGTGCCTCGCTTCAGACAAGAGCTCTTCAGAATGATGGCCATGGCCGCGGACACGCTGCAGCGCCTGGGGGCCCGTGTGGCCTCAGTGGACATGGGTTCTCAGCAGGTGCTGTGGGGTTCCCTCCCACCGAGGGAGCTGCTACTTCTAGACGTCAGTCGTGCCTTCCCGGGGGTGGCAAGGGAGAGGCTCATCCTGATCCTCAACCAAAACCCCCCATAACCCCAATTCCCAATGAAGATGAAACATTCCCCTGGTCTCAGATGAAGCCATGTTATTGCTTTCCAGTCACATCAGGACTCCAGAGCAGGTTGGCTCTTAGAAGCCAGTGCAGATGACAAGTGAAGGTCACCTTATCATGGAAAGGACCCCCTTGTACTCTTCACTTCCTGGACACAAAGTTCAAATTTCTCCTTTAAGGAAAAGGAAATTGTCTTTTTCTTTAAATTCATATGCATCTTTCTCAAAGGGGTTGTATCTGGAGCTGCATTTTTTTCATCAGAATCATCTCTTAGAACTCTACTCCATCATGAATGTCTTAAATCTAAGCACCCGCTGCGCTTACTTTAGCACTGAGGAACCTCAGGATCATCCACATTTTCTAGGATTTGTCCACCTAATTTAAGCCAGTTGTCATCTGCATTCTTTCTTTTTTTTTTTTTTTTTTTTTTTAGACAGAGTCTTGCTTTGTAGCCCAGGCTGGAGTGCAGTGGTGTGATCTCAGCTCACTGCAACCTCTGCCTCCCAGGTCCCGGTTCAGGCAATTCTCCTGCCTCAGCCTCCCGAGTAGCTGGGATTTCAGGCGTGCACCACCACACCCAGCTAATTTTTGTATTTTTATTAGAGACAGTGTTTCACCATGTTGGCCAGGCTGGTCTTCAACTCCTGACCTCGTGATCTGCCCACCTTGGCCTCCCAAAGTGCTGAGATTACAGGCATAAGCCACTGTGCCTGGCCCATCTGCATTCTTGCTGAAGAGCACATTCAGCTAATGATGCTAATTGTCAATGTGGATCTAAAGAAGCACTTTACTTTTAATTAGGTTTTGTATCTTAATTAAAAGTGTCTTGGCTGGGTGTGGTGTCTCACACTTGAAATCCTAGCACTTTGGGAGGCTAAGGTGGGCGGATTTGAGCCTGAGAGTTTGAGAACAGCCTGGGCAACATGGCAAAACCTGTCTCTACCAAAACTACAAAAAGGTAGCCAGACATGGTGCACATCTGTAGTCTCAGCTACTTATGGGGAGGCTGAGGTGGGAGAATCACTTGAGCCTGGGAGTGTGCCACTGTGCTCCAGCCTGGGCGACAGGAGTGAGACCTGTCTCCAAAAGAAAAAAAAAGTGTTTCATGGGACTCATTTTAGAGATGGAGAAACTGATGCTCAGTTTCTCCCAATGTCAAATAAGACTCCCAATGTCATGTCTTTGAATTTTCTGGAAGAACAACACAGCATTTTTGAAAATGTGATTCCTGATCACTCTGCAGCTGCCCGATGGTCAGAGTCTTCCAATACCTCCCATCATCCTGGCCGAACTGGGGAGCGATCCCACGAAAGGCACCGTGTGCTTCTACGGCCACTTGGACGTGCAGCCTGCTGACCGGGGCGATGGGTGGCTCACGGACCCCTACGTGCTGACGGAGGTGGACGGTCAGTGAGGCGCCTGGGCTGCAGTGTGGTGCTGCTGTGCTTGCAAGATTGAAGGGGTGAAGATGCGGCTCTGTCCCTGGGTTTTGGGTCTCTCCCTGTCATTAAGGATGCATAGGCCGGGTGCGGTGGCTCACGCTTGTAATCCCAGCACTTTAGGAAGCCAAGGCGGGTGGATCACTTGAGGTCAGGAGTTCAAGACCAGCCTGGCCAACATGGCAAAACCCCATCTCTACTAAAAATACAAAAAAATAGCTGGGCATGGTGGTGGGCTCCTGTAATCCCAGCTACTTGGGAGACCAAGGCAGAATTGATTGAACCTGGGAGGCAGAGGTTGCAGTGGGCTGAGATCACACCATTGCACTCCATTCTGCCTGGGTGACAGAGTGAGACTTCATCTAAAAAAGAACGCATAGAGAGGCAGCTTTCAAAGTCTACTGATCGGTTCACTGAGGCTGGTTTTCTTTCATTTGTGAAAAAAACGATAAACTTTTGTGTCCCTGGATGGAGGTTCTTGAGTTGTGAGGAAAACAGTTGTCTAGGCCACACACTTTCGTTTTGAACAGTATCAAATGTAATTCGCCTTTTATAAAGAAAAAGAAGAAAGCTTAATAGAGATATACACACATCTTTTTTTCATTCTTCTACTAATTGTAAAATCCCAAGATGAGAGGCTATGCCACATGGCACTCTGCAACAAATCCCCGGTGGGTCTCTCCGGTGAACTTGGATAAAACAACTAATTATATTATTAAGGACAGTGGGCTCTGTCTATTGCAAATTAGCTTATCTTATCTGACTAGCTGATGACTGTGTATTTGTCAGGGAAGAGATCCAAGGATCTCTTACGTACAGTCTTATCTGTACATAAGAAATCATACTTTGCAATTTCATAGCAAGATTTGAGCTTGGAATATTATTATAGAAAGCACTGTTAACATTAGGACCCATGAAACAACATTGGTTTTTAACTCACGTGGCAGAGGTGTCCACACTTCTCTGAACATTCTTCTTCCCTTTTTAAAGGGAAACTTTATGGACGAGGAGCGACCGACAACAAAGGCCCTGTCTTGGCTTGGATCAATGCTGTGAGCGCCTTCAGAGCCCTGGAGCAAGTAGGTGGCAGCTGTGTTTGGGAGAGAGGAGGAGGAGGATGGTAACTACAACTTTCTTTGAGTTGTTTGCTGTGTTCTGAGCAAACTGCCTTAGGTCACTTACTCGCCCCAACAATCTTCAGAGGTATGTGTGACAATCGTATCCATTTTACAGATAAGGACAGTAAGCCTTGGGAAGGTCAGAGAACTTACCCAGAGCAGTGCAGCTGGTGGCAAGGCTGATACTTCGAGGATGGATTCCAGCCTGCACTGTTAACCACGTTAAAAAACAAGACACAGCCAAAGACACAACAAGCCTGTGGCCAAGCTGCTATCTGATGGGACTTGTCTTTTCTTCTTTAATCCTTATTTTATCTTATCTTGTCTTTTTAAATCTTCTTTTTCTTCTTGTCACAAAGTATGATTTGTTAGTAGAGACACACACACATTTTTAAAATGTATCAGCTACTTTGCAAATGATCAAGATAGGAATCTCCATGGCATTCCGCAGGAATCCTTGGATCTCGTCCCTGAGAGCACAGTGGTTCTCTTTAGATGTCCAAATAAGGGCTCTGGAGCAGACGCAGGGGTACACATTTGAGGAGGTGGGTCCCCTCTTTCTGGCCTCCAGAGGACACTGCTGGTGGACCCAGGTTTGCACCTTTAACTCTCTCGTGTTTCAACACAAGGATGGTTTTATCTCAAGCCACTCTTCTCCCCTCTCCTAATGAATGTGCTTAGACACCAGCAGAGGATTGGATCTAGCTGTGTGGCCTTGGGCAAGTGACTTGACCTCTCTGGGCCTCGGAATCTGTTCTGTGAAAATGTGTGCACTCCTCCAGGTCAGCCTTGGGGTCTGGTTCCATCTCCCCTGTCCTGGGCGTGGCCTCAGCCCTGTCCAAGGCTGCAAGGCTCTGAGGGCTGAGGGGCCTCCCTGGCACCCTGTCCTGCAGAGCAGACCTGGGCTTCTGGGATGTCTTTTCCTGAAGGTTATTTCATCAGGTGCTGGGGGCTTCCCTCTCAGAAGTTTATTTTCTCCTGAGACATAAGCAGATGGGAGGGGACTTAAGTACTGTGACTCCACTCCTGAGTCTCACAGAAGACATGCTCAGGAAATCAACACAGGTGTCAGCGGGGTCTTGCTGACCACTGCACAGGTGTCTTCTTATTCATGAAGCTCGCATCACATACGCCCTGAGCATTCGATGTGGCCTTGGCTTCTATCTCTGTCTCCCTCTCTTTTTCCCTCTCTCCTTTCTTTCTCTCTCCCTCTCCTTCTCTTTCTTCCTCTCTCTCTCCTTCTAAGGGATAGCAATATTTATAAGAGTGTTCTGATAAAAAGGCCGAAATCTGTTTTGCTTTTTAAATTTCAACTCTGAAAATTACATAATCACAAAGAAAACAGAAGAAATATTCACTGCCCTGGACAAGTCAGTTAATCTCTGAGCCTCACTTTCCTCGTGTGTGGAGTAGGAATGATAGTTTCTACCTCACAAGCTCTCAGGGATTCAGTGAAGAAACATCTCCACGGGGGATGGTGCGCGAGGTCCTTCGAGAGTGTCCCTTTCTTCCTCCCTCTCTCCCTTCTTCTTCTCTGCCCGCCTTGCCTACAGAGCTCTTAGGACACATTCCCTCCCTGGGTTATTTTCTAGGAGGCAGAGTGAGCACTAATATCCATATTTCACAGGTAGAGCAGTAAACTGCCCAGGGGAGGCTTGGCAGACCCAGCTGCTAATCCTAAGAATTTTCTGGCAAGTCATGTTTAATAAAATACTATCCCCCAAAAGCTCTTATCCAACTGAATGACCGATTTTCTAATTTTCTCCTTTTAATTACTACATAACTTATTATTCTCTCATACATAATTCTGTGCTCATGTTGCATTTGTTAATCTGTGGTGAGTCAAGCCCACATATTAGAACTGATTACAGTGTGTGCCGTGTCGTTTATCTACTTGTAATCACTTTTAGAGTTCTGCACGCATCCTGTGCTCTAGGAAAAGACTTTGACCTCTCCTCTTAATGTGGTTCTCAAAGATATGAAGTTATAAATTATAAAGATATAAAAAGATCAAAACCAAATGGGGGAAGAAGCATGTTGTAAAAATTTTAAAGGAGCTATTCCATGCCCTAATATTAACTAGAAAAAAACTCAAGTTCCATTTTGCTGCAAGATCAAAGCCTTTGAATAAGTTAAAAGGCAGATTGAAATCATAGCTGAAAAATAACAGATACTTGAAGTAAAAATTATCCCGAGGCTTAACAATCTTTCAAAGGAAAAAGTTCTCCTTTTTCATGCTCAGAATTATGAGGACAGAAAAGCGATTTGTAATTGCCCAACCTTTCTTGAAACATTCCTTTTGGGGAGAAGGAGAAAAATGCCTCCCTCTGTGGCCACACAGGCAAGCTCTGTAGTATAGAATTTGCTTTTCTGCAGATGCTCCTTTCCCCAATTCTTGATCATAGCATTAAATTGGCAGGACATGTTGGAGGGCACACACCAGGCATTACCTTGAATTCTCCTTCACAATCGTAGTTACAACTCCATTGCTGTAATAGAACTGTGGGGAATGCAAATTCACACATTGAATGTAAATAATAATTTCATGTGTTTATGTTATATGCAAACAAATAGTGGATCTTCAAAGGTGAATGGGCAATGTATTAGTCCGTTTTCATGCTGCTGATAAAGGCATACCTGAGACTGGGAAGAAAAAGAGGTTTAATTGGACTTACAGTTCCACATGGCTGGGGAGGCCTCAGAATCATGGCAGGAGGCAAAAGCCACTTCTTACATGGTGGCAGCAAGAGAAAATGAGGAAGAAGCAAAAGCTGAAGCCCCTGATAAACCCATTAGATCTCGTGACACTTATTCACTATCATGAGAATTGCATGGGAAAGACCTGCCCCCATGATTCAATTACCTCCCCGTGGGTCCCTCCCACAATATGTAGGAATTCTGGGAGCTACAGTTCAAGTTGAGATTTGGTGGGGATACAGCCAAACCATATCATTCCACCCCTGGCCCCACCAAATCTCATGTCCTCACATTTCAAAACCAGCCATAATTTCCCAGTAGTCCCCCAAAGTCTTAACTCATTTCAGCATTGACCTGAAAGTCCACAGTCCAAAGTCTCATCTGAGACAAGGCAAGTCCCTTCCACCTATGAGCCTGTAAAATCAAAAGCAAGCTAGTTACTTCCTAGATACAATGTGAGTACAGGTGTTGGGTAAATATAGCTGTTCCAAATGGGAGAAATTGGCCAAAACAAAGGGGTTACAGGGTCCATGCAAGTCTGAAATCCAGGGGTCAAACTTTAAAGCTCCAAAATTATCTCCTTTGAATCCAGGTCTCGTCCAGGTTACACTGATGCTAGAGGTGAGTTCCCATGGTCTTGGGTGGCTCTGCCCCTGTGGCTTTGCAGGGTACAGCCTCCCTTCTGGCTGCTTTCATGGGCTGGCATTGAGTGTCTGCGGCTTTTCCAGGTGCACAGTTCAAGCTGTCAGTGGATCTACCATTCTGGCGTCTGGAGGACAGTGGCCCTCTTCTCACAGCTGCACTAGGGAGTGCCCCACTAGGGACTTCATGTGGGGGCTCCAACGCCACATTTCCCTTCCACACTGCCCTATCAGAGGGTCTCCATGAGGGCCCCACCTCTGCAGCAAACTTTTGCCTGGACATCCAGGCATTTCCATACATTTTCTGAAATCTAGTTAGAGGTTCCCACACCTCAATTCTTGACTTCTGTGCACCCGCAGGCTCAACATCACATGGAAGCTGCCAGGGCTTGGGGCCTCCACCCTCTGAAGCCACAGCCCAAGCTGTACATCCGCCCCTTTTAGCTACAGCTGGGGAAGCTGGCACACAGGGCACGAAGTCTCTAGGCTGTACATAATACAGGGACCCTGGGCCTGGCCCATGAAACCATTTTCTCCTCCTGGGCCTCCAGGCCTGTGATGGGAGGGGCTGCCGTGAAGGTCTCTGACATGGCCTGGGGATATTTTTCCAATGGTCTTGGGGATTAACATTAGGCTCCTTACTACTTATACAAATTTCTGCAGCCGGCTTGAATTTCTCCCCAGAAAATGGGTTTTTCTTTTCTATCACATAGTCAGGCTGCAAATTTTCTGAACTTTTAAGGTCTGTTTCCCTTTAAAAACTGAATCCCTTTAACAGTACCCAAGTCACCTCTTGAATGCTTTGCTGCTTTGAAATTTCTTCTACCAGATACCCTAAATCATCTCTCTCAAGTTCAAAGTTCCACAAATCTCTGGGGCAGGGCCAAAATGCCATGAGTCTCTTTGCTAAAACAAAACAAGAGTCACCTTTTCTCCAGTTCCAAAAAAGTTCCACATCTCTACCTGAGGACACCTCAGCCTGGAGTTTATTGTCCATATTGCTATCAGCATTTTGGGCAAAGCCATTCAATAAGTCTCTAGGAAGTTCCAAACTTTCCACATTTTTGTGTCTTCTTCTGAGCCCTTCAAACTGTTCCAATCTCTGCCTGTTACCCAGTTCCAAAGTTGCTTCCAAGTTTTTGGGTATCTTTTCAGCAACAACCCACTCTACTGGTACCAACTTACTGTATTAGTCCATTTTCATGCTGTTGATAAAGACATACTCAAGACTGGGAAGAAAAAGAGGTTTAATTGAACTTACAATTCCACGTGGCTGGGGAGGCCTCAGAATCATGACAGGAGGCAAAAGGCACTTCTTAGGTGGTGGTGGCAAGAGAAAATGAGGAAGAAGCAAACCCCTGATAAACCCATCAGATCTCATGAGACTTACCCACTATCACGAGAATTGCACAGGAAAGACTGGCCCCCATGATTCAATTACCTCCCCCTGGGTCCCTCCACAACACGTGGGAATTCTGGAAGATACAATTCAAGTTGAGATTTGGTGGGGACACAGCCAAACCACATCAGGCAACTTGTGCAATTTTTTTCTTCTGTTGTTACTTAGGATCTTCCTGTGAATATCAAATTCATCATTGAGGGTATGGAAGAGGCTGGCTCTGTTGCCCTGGAGGAACTTGTGGAAAAAGAAAAGGACCGATTCTTCTCTGGTGTGGACTACATTGTAATTTCAGATAACCTGTGGATCAGCCAAAGGAAGCCAGCAATCACTTACGGAACCCGGGGGAACAGCTACTTCACGGTAGAGGTATCCACAGAGAGCAGTGCATGGATGGAGGCCTGTGGGGGTTGTGAATGGGAGCGCCAATCCATTCTGGGATCTTGGAGAGGAAGAAAGAAAGCTTTCCTGAGGGCAGAGGCCTTACCTGGGACACACGGCCTCAGGGGAGGTGGGGTGGGTGCAGAGGTCTTGGGGTTTGGGGAGGTCATGAACCCCCAGCACTTGGAGTGGATGTGGCTATGTACCTCGTTCTGGAGAGGGGATTCACAGGGGTTTGTGACTCACAAAGCAAAGCTAGGAAACTCTGGCCATGGGATTTGCAGGCAGGTATGGCAGCCACAGGGAGGTAAGCAGACTGCGCGATCAATGCAGGGGCAACTGTGCTGTGTCCTGCTCCCGGTGTGGGCCTGCTGGCTACAATGGCAGGAGACCCATGTGCCATGGTCACAGGGAAGGAGAAGGAGCATTGGTGTCGCCCGAGGCCAGCATCTGAATCCTAGCTTCTACCATGCCCAGCCTTGTGCAGGTGACTTCACCTTGAGCCTTGGTTTCCCACCTTGAAAGATGGCACAATAACGCCCCCTCCCAGGATGACTGTGTCATTACATGCAGCCTTTAGTTCAGGTTTGACACGTAGTCAGTTTCCTTCCCCTTTTCTCTTTTTATAGTAATACAGGCAATCTGTGATAGTGCCTAAGACATAGAAAGTCCCTCCTGGGTAAATAGCTAATTATTTCATCATTTCAATCTGTTTTCTCATATAACAATGTGTAGGCTGATAATCCATGCTCTATCCAATCCCTAGGCAGTTTTGAGATACAGATGTCAGCACATACACGGAAAGACACATGGCTATGCATTTGAAAAACAGTGAGTGCCTTCTATTTGTCAGATAGGAGGATGCTAAGTCCCAGGGGCATAGGACTGAATAAAATAGTCTCTGCCCTCAGGAAGTTTACTTCTAGTGAGATACAGATACTAAAGAGATGTGGGAGTGACAGAGAAAACAGGAAGCAGGGACTGTCCTCTAGCACCCGCTTTCAAGAAATATGGCTGTGAAAAGTGGGAGAGAGCTGGGATGATGGCTAGAGGAAGCCCTTGGGAGGCAATAGACAGAGGGAGCAGTTGGAGACCTGGGAGGGAGGGGGAGAATTTTTGAGAACAAAGGCACTGAGGAGGTGGGAGGGGGCGAGCTCCAGACCCAGGGGAAGAAAGTAACTTCTTCTGTGAGGGTCTTGGGTAGGTAGAGAGCTCCAAGTCCTGGAGCTTCTTCCCTCTTAGCCTCCATTATTTTCTGTTTAGTAGGAAGTGAGTGTATCTGCAGAGAAGTGATGGCTTGAAGTGGTCACTTTGGGACAGGGGGAAGAGAAGGGATGGGAGGATGAAGAAGGGCCAGGCAGTGATAAGGTCTGGAGTCATCTGTCCATGCAAATTGATGGCTTTCTGCAGCATGCTCAGTGGCCAAGGACAGAGAAGGCCTCGGGGGGGCAGGCTGGCACAGGGGTTGTGGTTACTCCAGACAGTTGTGGTGGAGAAAGCAGGGACGAGCTTGTCAAGGTGTTGAGCACAGAGGGGCTGAGGTGATCAACGGTGGTATTCAGGTTGAACAGGGCAAAAAACGAAGGCAGGAGGGCAATGTACGATATCTTGGAAGGGTCAAGGGACTGACATCTTGATGAAGACCGAGAACAGGTGGTACAGCAAAGTTACAAGAGAGGAGGAGGGGAGCTGTCATCAGGATGTGAGACAGCCAGCTCAAGGTTTCGAAGTGAGACCGTCCACACTCCAGAGTAATTTAGCTAGTGTTATTGCCTAGTGAACGGAAAGTCTTAATGCTAAAGTGACCAAACCGAAGATTGCTCTGGTGCCACATTGAAGATGAAGTGGAACAGAGAAAGACCAGCTGGGCAGGAAGGGTGGGAGGGAATGAACTGAAGAATCAACTTCAAAAAAGCCCAACCTGTAGGAATTGGTAATTGATTGGATATGGTGTATATAGGAGAAATCATGCTGGTACGAAGTAATTGCAGAAGAGATTGAGTTTGGATCTAGATCTCCTGAATTTTGGAAACTGGAAGCATGCTCAAGTGGAATGCACCATAAGCACTCCAGAGTTTTAGGTCTGGTGTTTAAGTAGAAGGTCAGACCTCCAGGGATGAACATTTAAGGTCATGGAGGTATTAATAGTATCCCTGCCCTTAAATTATCATGAGCACCGCATGGTCAGAGATAACCAGGTCCACACATGTTTGTGTCTTTCCACAATGTCAGGCTTTTACTAATGCTATCTCAATAATAAAAGCCATGGGCTCCGTGGAGTTCCCAAGGAGGCAATTCTCCTTAGTGCCTCCCATTCACTCAGGAGTCAGAGCACAGGCACACAGGCTCAAGCTACTCCACAAGGCAGTCAATGCTGTAAAGCATACATCGTGGTATACCTAGCCAGTATGTAAATGTTATAGACTGAACATTCCACAACAAACAAAGTAACATTTACCATCAAGAGAGAAGGAGCTGGGCACAGTGGCTCATGCCTGTAATCCTAGCACTTTGCGAGGCTGAGGCGGGTGGATCACCTGAGGTCAGGAGTTCAAGACCAGCCTGCCCAACATGGTGAAACCCTGTCTTTATGATAAATTTACAAAAAAAAAAAAAAATAGCTGGGCATAGTGGCGTGCGCCTGTAGTCCCAGCTACTTGGGAGGCTAAGGCAGAAGAATTGCTTCAAGCCAGGAGGCAGAGGTTGCAGTCACTGCCCTCCTGCCTGGGTGACAGAGCAAGACTCTGTCTCAAAATAATAATAATAATAATAAGAAGAAGAAATAATAAAAAAAAAAAGAAAAGTGATAGGAAAACAGGTTAATGAACCAGTCCAGGGCGAGTGACGTAGACAAAAAGAAATCCTGGCTTGGCCCGAGTGGTCCAGTGGTCTGGTAAGAAAGAGCCTTTGATCTGGGCAGAACCTTTGGTGGCAGATGCTGGGTGCTTAGCACAAGTGACAGCAGGACAGTGTCTGTTAAGTTTTGAGCTGCTGACGTCCTGGTCATTTTATGACTGCCAAGTACTCTGATAAGAACTGACAGTGGAAGAATGTGTTTGGCTATGTCCTTATCCAGCTGGAGGCAGTCTTTATTGATCAGGCAGAACATCCAGTCCCTGTTTGCAAAGTGCCTTAGGAAATGTAAAATGTAAGATGGAGTCTTTTTCTAAGATGGAGTCACTTATGTCAAGGGTGCCATATACATAAACACTATCCTGTGAGCTCTTGAAACTCATGTAGAGGAAGGATGAGCCAAGTACTAAGCTTTAGAGGTGGCAGGAAGAAAAGATGTTATGACAGGAGATATCAATAGAATTGTCCTGCAGGCAAGAAGAAAGAGAAGAAAGCTTCTCAGAAACCAAGGGAAGAGAATTTTTCCAGAAAGAGGAGTGATCAACAATATGGGATGAAACCAAAAGGAAGACAGCTGTGTAAACATCAATCATTTGGCCAAGGAGAGCCTGGTGATCTTGGCTAGAATAAAGTTGGTGGAAGAGCTGGGGAATCAGTCAGTTTCAGGGGATTCAAGAGATGGTGGGAATGAAGCAATCGACAGAGGGTAGGAAATCCAGTCCCCATGACTGAGAAACACGGAAAGTGAAGTCAGGTCTGGAGATCGCCTACCTGAGTTCTGAGGGACACACGCAGATATGTATTTCACCAAGTGAAATGCTTACGCTAAAGGAACCAAGGCAGGAAGTATATCTCTTGCCTTTTATTTACTCTACAGGTGAAATGCAGAGACCAGGATTTTCACTCGGGAACCTTTGGTGGCATCCTTCATGAACCAATGGCTGATCTGGTTGCTCTTCTTGGTAATGCCTTATTTTGTTTCACTTTTTAAGCATCAGGGATCAACTAAAAGATAGTTCTACTTGATTCTATATGCCTCTCCTTGCTTTCTGAACCAGCTCTGAACAAGGATGTAGATGCTTAGGTTTTCCTCCTCTTGGCAAACTGTTCCCTCTACTTATAAGTAAGTCTGCATTATTTCTTCTCATGGACTGAAACTTCTTCAGTTCATCCATTTTCTTTTATTGGACATTGTGACACATCCAGCCATACTTAAGGACAAGAGGGCAGAGACTCCAAGGATACAAAAGACTGACAGGCCACCCTAACTCCCTTACTGGTGCTCCTAGAATGCCGGGCCGGGTGGGGATGTGGTATTCCCAAGCAGCTAAACGGCAAGTTCAACTTCAGTAGACCTGGCATGACTTTTTGACTGAAGATAAATCAACAAAGGGATGATCAAAAGGGAAAGGAACTAAGCGACACACCAGGTGAGGCCATTCCCCCACTTTCTCAAGAGCATCTTGTTTTTCACGACAGACTGGCCCTTCCGCAGACCAGCCTGCGCCTTGTAGCATGTGGGTTCTGGGTGCGGGTGACCAGGCATGTCCTAACTCTGCCACAGACCACCTGCGTGACCTTGGTAAGTTACTTGAGTTCTCTAGTCTTCGATTTCTCATTTGTAAAGGGGCACAATCGTCTATTCACCTAGTATTGCTTTTAGGATGCAAAAAGGTGATGTGTGCAGAACACTTGTCATGGTGGCTGGAATGCAGCATGTCCATCAGTGAGTAATGGCCTGCCCTGGCCTGCCTCCAGAAATGGTGTCAAATACGTCAGTGCCACTTGGCTTCATTTTTCAAGGTTGCTGTGGCCCCGAGTGGCACAGCGATGCCGATGAATTCCCCGATTGTCCGGGTGCTGTCATTGATTTCCCATGGATTGCCTGTGTGTGCAAGAGGGAGTTGTGTATTTTTCTCGGGGAGCCTGTTTGCCCAGGCTCAATTCACCTACAGCTCTTCTAGGCATCAGAGCTGCCCATGGTGGGTTCCCAGGGAAGCTAAGGAAGTTTAAACTCCAGGGGCCTCACTTACAGGAGCTCCTTCCGCAGTCCTGGAAGGGACACTCATCATTTTATATTCATAATTCGGTGTTCTTTTAAAAAAGAGGTTCACACATTACCTATGCTTTAGACCCTGCAAAACCTCGCTGTGCTCCACTTGGCATGTATAGCTCCTTTATGCAAATTTCACAACATGGCCAGGCATGGTCACTCATGCCTGCAATCCCAGCACTTTAGGAGGCCAAGGTGGGTGGATCGCTTGAGCTCAGGACTTTGAGACAAGCCTGGGCAACATGGTGAAACCCTGTCTGTACAAAAAATTCAAAAATTAGCCAGGCATGATGGTGTAGGCCTGTAGTCTCAGCTACTTAAGGGGCTGGGGCAGGAGGATTGCTTGAGCCGAGGAGGCAGAGGTTGCAGTGAGCTGAGATAATCGTGCCACTGTACTGCAGCCTGGGTGACAGAACGAGACCTTGTATCAAAAAAAAAAAAGAAAAATAATAGAAAAAGCAAAAAAAATGTTTAATAATGTGCCCCATTTGGGCAGACAAATGGCCAGAAAGCATTTACTCCCTTTGGCCTCAGTAGTCCAGGCCATGGTACAATCAGCCCAGATGGCCCAGGTGTTGGGAGGATCTTCTCAAGGTCTTCAGCATCATTTTTAGTTGCACAGCTTTCTCTTTCATTCTCCAAAACTGAATAATGAAATTTACCTATATTTCTACCATCTATCTAGCTATCCATCCATCTATCTATTATCTATCCGTCTTTCTATTCATCCATCCAACTATCCATCCATCCATTATCTATCCATCTATCATCTTTCTATCCATCTATCCATCCATTATCTATCTATCCATCTACCTATCATCTATCCATCCATCCATCCAACTATCTGTCCATCCATCTATTATCTATCCATCTATCATCGTTCTATCCATCCATCCATCCATTCATCCATCTATTATCTATCCATCTATCATTTTTATATCCATCCATCCATCCATTATCTATCCATCTATCACCTTTATATCCATCCATCCATTATCTGTCCATCTATCACCTTTCTATCCATCCATCCATCTATCCATCCATCCATTATCTATCATCTATCCATCCATCTATTTATCTATCTATCTATCTATCATCTATCTATCTATATTATTCTTCTATGGCCTTCTAGTTTTCCTGAAATATAGCTCTTGGATGATATTTCCCATGCTTGACAATTCAGACAGAATACACCCAGCCATTTTCCTTTAAAGAGTTTAAATGGTTTCCAGAAGAATCAGATAGTATGCAACTCACGATTTTGGGGAGTGGAGGTTAATTTTCTGTTTTACCAGAATGAATGTTTTCTCCCCTAGGAACTGCATCTGAAATCTTTAGCAGCACATTTTGCTTTTCCCACAAGCATGATTGCTGCATGGCATCTTTTTAGGCTGTGTGGCTTCAGCCAGGCATAGGATTTGGTGCAGCCCCACAAATGCACATTGCTCTGCTAAGGAAGAATCGGCTCAGGGTCATGAATGAAATTAAAAACGTGGTTTGACTTTCTTCAGTTTTTGATACAAATCAAATAATCAATCCACAGCACAGTAATTTCTGGATTGTGTCCTCTCTGTGGTTTTCGTATGTTTTGTACAAAAACATAAGGACATAGTGTTGAGCTTTAGCGTTTATCAGATGACGAGCAGGAATTTTGCTTGCTGACAGGCTGGGCTGTAGTGGAGATGCCCAGACTTCCAGGGCCCCCTGATGTCAAGTGAGAGTCAGCTCTGCTGTGTCCACTCCTGCAGGCTGACAAGCAGCCATACACACTAGTCAGGATGCGGGAATCCACGGGCAGCCCTTGCCTTGTGCAAGCCTCCTAACCTCTCTGTCTCTGCCGTGATCATGAACAGACAATAAACGCTAGTGAGCGCCAGCTCTGTGAAACGCATGATAACCTCCACTAGCAAAATCAAGTTAGTTCCCTGTCTGAAAAGGGGCTTAGTGTGCAGGGGAGGCAGGAGCTGCTAAGAGGATACTCGTGTTTACAAATCGAGCTCTAACCTTCTGTGGTTTCCCTTTGCAGACACTTTCCGACTCTTTGCATTTCCCTAAAAGCCACAAAACAGAAAAGACCATTTCACCAAGGGCATTTTTATAAGCACCAACTATGCAATGTTATTTAAAATGTTCAAATCCAAGACGGCTGCTGGGCATGCAGGATTCTGTTTCCTGTGGGCAGTTTTCAAAGGCACCTTCTGCCTTCCCTGCACTTCCCAAGAAGGCGGTGGTAACTGCGGAAATGACATCACGTCATGATTGCAAGAGGAAAATGAACAGGAGGGGAGGGGACGAACTCTTAAGCATACTATTTTCATTCAAATGCTTTCAATATTAAAGAACTAGGGCAAAGAGATATGGAAAAGGGATCTGTGAAGCAGCATTATTTCTGAATAGCACAGACATCAATGGCTCCCCTTTCCCTGTGATGGCGTTTCAGGCAGGGCCGAAGTGACTGAGCTGCACTCCACAGCTCTCTAATCAGATTTTTCTGCAAGCAAATTAAAAGGGAAAGGAAGGCTGGGTGCAGTGGCCACGATCGTGCCACTGCACTCCAGCCTGGGTGGAAGAGCAAGCTCTGTCTCAAAAAAAGGAAAGAAAGAAACAGAGAAAAGGAAGAAAGGAAGGAAAGGAGGGGAAGGAAAGGAAGGGAGGGAGGGAAGGAGAGAAAGGAAAGAAGAAAGAAGGAAGGAAGGAAAGAAGAAGGAAGGAAGGAAAGAAGAAGGAAGGAAGGAAAGGAGAGAGAAAGAGAAAGAAAGAAAAAAGAAAAGAAAGAGAAGGAAGGAAAGAAGGAAGGAAAAGGTAAATGAAGAAATCTTCTTTCTCTTCCTTCTCCCAGTCCAGCAATAGGGATGGCTGCCTTGTATACTGAGAGAATAAAGTTGTAATTTAAAATGATGCCGAGAACAGGCCTGGATCGTTTTACTAGTGAGGTACAGTGCGTGCTTAGAAAGCACGCACTCTGCAACTCTGTCCTTACACAGAAGACTATCAGCAAAAGTTTAGGGACATACGCTCAAGAGAAGACCTCGTGGTTGCATTATCAGTGGGGACTCATTAAGCTGCCCTGGAGAAATTTTTGTGTCATTTATATCAGTCTACTTCCTGGCTGCATTTTGCCTTTGATAAGCATTTTCTCCAGAGAGTGGGCAGTATTTACTAAATCTCAACATCTGCTGCTTTTACGGATATTTAGTGATGATATTTTCCATTTGTATTGATCCCCAAACTCTTTCATGAAGAGCATACTAGTGTATATAGGGGATGTGGTCATGATGGTGTCTCATAGGGTAGACCTGAAGGGTATAATGCTTTTAATTAAAAATGAGTCTTTACTATAATATACTCTGTGTGTGTGTGTGTGTGTGTGTGTGTGTGTGAAGGGGAAGAGAAGTTGAGAAGGAATGACAAAAATTTTTGGTTTCTCAGGTATGTATGTATATAGGTGTGTATACATGTACGTGTGTGTGTGTGTGTGTGTGTGTGTGTATATATACGTAATTTTTTTTTTTTTTTTGAGACGGAGTCTCGCTTTGTCACCCAGGCGGGAGTAGAATGGTGTGATGTGGGCTCACTGCAACCTCCGCCTCCTGGGTTCAAGTGATTCTCCTGCCTCAGCCTCCCCAGTAGCTGGGACTACAGGCACATGCCACTATGCCCTGCTAATTTTTTGTATTTTTAGTAGAAACAGGGTTTCATCATGTTAGCCAGGAGGTCTCGATTTCCTGACCTCGTGATCTACCCGCCTCGGCCTCCCAAACTGCTGGGATTATAGCTGTGAGCCACCGCGCCTGGCCATATAATTTTTTTTTGAGACAGGGTCTGACTTTATCACCCAGGCGGGAGTGCAGTGATGTGATCATGACTCACTGCAGCCTCAACTTCCTGGGCTCAAGTGATCCTCCCACCTCAGCTTCCCAAGTAGCTGGGACCACAGGCATGTGCCACCATGCCCCACTAAGTTTTGTATTTTTTGTAGAGACAGGGTCTTGCCATGTTGCCCAGGCTGGTTGGGAACTCCTGGGCTCAAGGGATCCACTTGCTTTGACCTCCCAAAGTGCTGGGCGTACAGTTGTGAGCCACCACACCCAGCGTGTATTTTAAATGTTTTATAATGAACACGTATTACTTTTTAAATCAAGATAAGATAAAACTAAAAAACAAACCTTGTTTATGTATAAAAGGCATAGCTGAGAACGTGAAGGTGATGCAGGTAACTCACTCCGACCTCATTTGTTGCAGGCCCAGGTGTTTTCAGCCTCACCTTTGACAAGGTGAACACTAAAGCAGGGCTGACTCCAGCTGCGTGAGCCTGGTGACCAGCTCCTTTCTCTGACAGTCACTTCTTGGATGGAGTTGCTGCCAATGGCTCTGGCCATGGGGACCCAGACAGTCGTGAGGCCTGCTGCCGCCCTGAAGCGTCCTCTCATAGTCTGGCTCCAGGACCACAGCACTGGCACACTCCTTTCTACCTGCCTTGTTTTCTGTGTGTGTTTTGTAGGTAGCCTGGTAGACTCGTCTGGTCATATCTTGGTCCCCGGAATCTACGATGAAGTGGCTCCTCTTACAGAAGAGGAAATAAATACATACAAAGCCATCCATCTAGACCTAGAAGAATACAAGAATAGCAGCCGGGTTGAGAAATTTCTGTTCGATACTAAGGTATGGCCACAGACTGATGGATAAGCTGGAAGAGGCATGAGGCTAGTATATCATATTTGCCCTCTGTCTAAATCATTGTCTGGTGCTAATCTCCGTATCTTAGAATCCAAAGCAGATGTGAATTCCCAGGCAGATTTTTGACATTCACGGCCACTTCCCTGTGGGCTGGATCAACCAGTCCTTTTTCAGTGGGGTCTAATTGGCACTGGCTTCTGGCACTTAACCACAAGCAGTTACCCATTTCCCAGCCATGTTTTCCAAAGCTGTTCATTAACCTAAATCCCACTCCAGCCTTCAGCCAGTGAGCTGGACTTCTTACATCTCCAAAAATCGAGAAAAGTCTGAGATGATTCCAGCTCCAAGACCTCTAACTGTTCATTTTTCCAGACAAAACCAAGAGCCTTAGGGGCTAATCTGTAAGTGAATACGTCATTGCCTCAGTGGACTAAGTAAACATAAAGCCGAAAACATTCCTTACAGGCAAATTTAGAATTGTTTTGCTTTTCTCCTCCTCCTCTTTCTGGGCAGCATGCTTGCCTGACAAGGTGTTTGGTAGGTAGGGCTGGTTCCTGGGGAAGGGGCCGAGAGGGGAAAAGCAAGCTGAAAAGAAGCGGCAGAGTGAATTATTATAAAGCAGGCATGTTCTTGCAGACCAGCTCGAGGATGGCAAGAAAGAAAACTGGCTCAAACATCTGAAGAGTTATTTGATGTCTTCTGAATAAGAAAATGCTTTCATTACATAAGTTATTATTGTAATTTGGGGTTAGAAATTTATAATTGAACCCACATTTCTGAAAGGGCCCCTTTATCTATGGCCATACCACCCTGAACGTGCCCGATCTCGTTTGAAAGGGTCCCTCTGCCATTTGTTAACTGAAAACTGCAGATCTTGAGCAAAGAGGGACACTCATCAATGGCGAGCAGCTTGGGTAGCGAAGCCATCTGAGGACAGCAGAGAGTTTGTGTCCTGAGGGAAAAGTCCTTGCATGAGACACAGCTGAGTAAGGTGACAGTTAACGTGTCTTGAATGGTGTCTCAGAGCGGCAGAGGGTGGTAACACAAGCAACCCAGCTCCACTGGGTTCTAAATAAACATCCTTTGGATAATTTTATTTTAATATAGGAGGAGATTCTAATGCACCTCTGGAGGTACCCATCTCTTTCTATTCATGGGATCGAGGGCGCATTTGATGAGCCTGGAGCTAAAACAGTCATACCTGGCCGAGTTATAGGAAAATTTTCAATCCGTCTAGTCCCTCACATGAATGTGTCTGTGGTGGAAAAACAGGTACCAATGCTTATTGTCATTCTGCCTAGTAACATGGTTTCTGAATCCCGCACATCACGGCTTAGTGAGTGAGGTTGCTACCATTGGAGTGTCATTTTTTTCCAATACAAGAGGAGTGGAACAGACGCCAAGAAACCAGTATTGCCCAGTGCAGTGACTTGTGCCTGTAATCTCAGCATTTTGAGAGGCCAAGGCTAGAGGATCCCTTGAGCCCAGGAGTTTAAGGCTGCAGTGAGCTATGATAGCACCACTGCACTCCAGCCTGGGTGACAGAGCAAGACACTGTCTCTTAAAAAAACAAACAAAAAGAACCCAATCTTTTTCCTCAAGTATATGCAATTACAGCAGTCAGATAAATAACCATTTGAAGCTAGTGTGCTAGGAAGATTTGAAAGTTAGATGGTAGATATAAAAGCAAGATTGGTTTACACATAGATGGAGTAGGGACCTGCCTATGCTTGGACAGAAGCAGAAAGTCTCAGGCCTCAATCATTAGATCTTCATGATGTCTGAAATTAACACTTTGGAAACAGCCATTTTAAGGAAAACATTTTCTAGAAGGAGTTATGTGTCCAAATTACCAACCAATCATCAATTTGCCTCAAGTTAGTTTAACAGAAAGTAGACTGTTGAATGAATGAGCTAAAGAAATATTTCATCCCAACAGTCATTCTCTCTCCATCCCATTATCCCCCTTTATTGTCTTGTTAGCACTAATTACATTCTGAAGTAGTCTCTCTTTCTCCCTCCCTGCCTCCTCCTCTCCTCTCTTCCCTCCCTCCCTCCCTCCTTCCTTCCTTGCCTCTCTCCTGCCCTCTCTCCTCCCTCTGTCCCTCCTCCCTTCTCCCTTCCCTTCCCTTCCCTCCCCTCCCCTCCCCTCCCCCCACTCCCCTCCCCCCACTCCCCTCCCCTGCCCTTTCCTTTTTCTTCCCTCCTGTTCCTTCCTCCACCCTCCTTCCATCCTTCCTTCTCCTCTCCCCACTCCTCTCCCCTCCCCCTCCCTTCCCTTTCATCTTTTCCTCCTTCCTCCCTTCCCTTCCTTCTTTTTGGAGGTGCTACCCCCTTTTCTCACGACATATAAACTCCATGAGGGCAGGGCCTTCCTTGTCTTGTTCACAGCTGTATCCGCAGCACCTAGAACAGTCTCCGGGACATGACGTGTGTTCTATAAATGTGTGTTGAAGTAATTAATGGAAGAAATCTGAGTATGGCACCTCCCCGGGAGGCTCTCCACAGTAACAATGAAAAAAGAGCAGGAGGGGAGAGAACGAGGCTGAAATGAGGTTCCTCCGTAGTTGAGCCTGGAGTTGCTCCCACGTCTTGGAAATTTCCCAAATGCTTAATGCTCCCAATCATTCAGAGGGTACTGAGGAGTCCAAAAAGAGGACGATTCAAAAGAGATGTCCTGCTGTGTTAGGCTTCATCACTTTCAACAAGCGATGCTCCAGCACCTCTGCGTGTGTGAGACGCTGTGGTTGGAAGGGGGTGGGCCGGGGCCAGGATTGCAGGGTAGAGGATAGAGGGGAATCTCCCTCTGGGTGCAGCCCAGGGTTTCCTGCTCATAGCACCGAAGAAGGACCTCACTCTCGCCCTCTGGCAGAGCGAAGGGAAAATCACAACACTTGCATGTGTCAGGCTGGGGCTTCAGTTTCTTGATGGAAGAGGCTATATTAACTGTATTAATCAGTTTCTTGATGGAAGAGGCTATATTAACTGTATGACAGAATAACTTGACACTCTCTCTTATCATTGAAAACGTCACCTTTTAGGTGACACGGCATCTCGAAGATGTGTTCTCCAAGAGAAATAGTTCCAACAAGATGGCTGTTTCCATGACTCTAGGACTACACCCGTGGATTGCAAATATTAACGACACCCAGTATCTCGCAGCAAAAAGAGTGATCAGAACAGGTGGGACCTTAAGACCTTCTGACTGGCCAATCTGCACTGGGACTCGGGGTGGTATCCGTGGGACCGTGGGTAAAGCAGACACTTTTAAAACTCAGAAATCAACTCTCCTTTTAATATAGAGCACATTGTTGAATGCATGCCATGTGCAGGGCACGCTATACACGCCATCTCAAGTCATCCTCCCAACGGCCTTCCCCATCTAACAGACGAATAAATGCAGGGTTACAGACATGAGTTATTTTGCCAAAGGGTGCCCAGCTCACAAGTGGCAAAGCCTGTGTTCAAGTTTAAGTCTGGAGACCTGAATTTTGGGGAAAATGATAGACTAGAAAACCTTCAAACCCCCTGATACAAAACTCATAGAAATGTTGGCCAACATGTAAAAACATCCTTTCAAAACAGATTAGGCCAGGTGTGATGGCTCAAGTTTATAATCCCAGCAGTTTGGGAGGCAGAGGCAGGAGGATCGCTTGAGCTCAGGAGTTCAAGACCAGCCTAGGCAATATGGTGAGACCCCCATCTCTATAAAAAATATAAAAATTAGCTGGGCGTGGTGGCACACACCTGTAGTGCCAGCTACTCAGGAGGCTGAGGCAGAAGGATGGCTTGAGCCCAGGAGGTTGAGGCTGCAGCAAGCTGTGCTCATGCCACTGCACTCCAGCCTGGGGGACAGAGTGAGACCCTGTCTCAAAAAATGAAAAACAAAAAAATACAGCTTAGCTTGTATGACATCAGAGGAAATCCTTCAGGGTTGAAAATGAAGGAGAAGCTGAACTCTAGGGGAGTGAATAAGCAGACCCTGGGCTGGCCTGCAGGGATCTGCTCTTCCTGATCACAAAGAGGCTGGGGCTTTAATGGCCTTGGGCCAGAGTGAGGCAGGAAGTTGAAAATGAGACCCATTAAACACAAGCAGGGCATCCCCGAAGAGCCACACCTATCCTGTGTGTGTGTGTGTAAGCTTGACTGCCTTTGCTTGGATGTTGGACAGACACAAGGTCTCCCCTGAGAATTTTTAACCATGGACCCTTGCTCCTGTGGGTTTGGGTGTTTAATTTTTACCTAGTGTGTGGTGTGGTTCTCGCTAGTGCCATGGCTGGACTGTCTGCTGATGCAAGTACAGCATTGCCCAGGAGGACACAGCCCCCAGGCAGGCCAAGGAGATTCCACAGGAGCTTCCTGGAGAGGAGCTCACTGTATACAATTGCAAAACACATGAGAAACCCAGTTCCGGTGTGTCTGACCCTCAAGCCAGTGGTCTCTTCACAATGCCACATCACTTCCCCAGAAGGCAGCATAGCTCTATTTGGAACTTCTTTGGTGGTGCCTGTTTTAATTCTATGTACTTCAAGGTCCTGGGTAGAGCCATGTGCTGGGCTGAGCAGAGGGCGTGTACTTGGGTGCTGGCTGTGGCATCAGGGAGCAGGGACACCCAGTCTCTTTGGCTTCTGCACCAGGAGGGGGACCCTGCCAACAATAGCAGAATGGGGGCTCTTCCCAAAGCAGGGGGTTCTAGGTCTCTCCCAGAGCTAGATGGAAAAGCAGTGGCATGCATTTAGGTAGACCTATGGCATCCTATTACAGATGAGGCCTGAGGCCACATTGGCTAACGGTGGCAAAGCTGGAAAGGGAAGCCCGGATCTCCTTGAAGCACTAACTCTCTCTCGGGGTTATCAGTACAAGGGACACAGACACGGAAAACTAGAGAACAAGTCCAAGACAGGGAGCCATGCTTCTTTCCATCGCCATTCCTGCTGCCCCCAACCTTAGCAGGTATTTCGCCAGTAAACTTTAGGATTGAAGAAATGTAATGGCAGCTGAAGAGAGGTGTGTGTTTGAAATACCCAGGTTAACAACAATAAATAGGTCTGAAATAGCCTTTCAGGAATGCATAAGACACCTTTTGGGCTATTTGTGTGCTAAACTGGTTCTGCTAACAAGGTACATCACTTCGATTCCCCTCCACATCTTTCTCTGTGAATAAGGAAGAGGTGGCCTGTTCTCTTTGGCTTCTTTGTTTCATTTTTCATCCCACTCCATCACTGGCAGCATGTCCTCTAAGCTAGAAGGTTGGAGCTCATCTCTTTCTAAAACCTACAATAGCAGTTAAAACTATTTTGTGCAATACTTTGAAAATTGCCAGAAACATTGTGACATTTGAGTGATAGTACAGCTATTGGCATATCTGTCACCAAAAAACCCAAAGAAGTCCCACTTCCATAATATTTAATTCATGAAGAAACAATAGCCGGGCGCGGTGGCTCACGCTTGTAATCCCAGCACTTTGGGAGGCCGAGGTGGGCGGATCCCGAGGTCAGGAGATCAAGACCACGGTGAAACCCCGTCTCTACTAAAAATACAAAAAATTAGCCGGGCATGGTGGCGGGCACCTGTAGTCCCAGCTACTCGGAGAGGCTGAGGCAGGAGAATGGCGTGAACCCGGGAGGCGGAGCTTGCAGCGAGCCAAGATCGCGCCACTGCACTCCAGCCTGGGCGACAGAGCGAGACTCTGTCTCAAAAAAAAAAAAAAAAAAAAAAAAATCCAATAAAGGTAGGGACATTGTCTTGTGTCGTGCCAAAAATGCATGGCCTCTTGCGATCACAGGATAACATCAGACAAACCCAGAATGAGGGATATTTTACAAAACTACCAACTGATAAGCTTCAAGATGGTCAAGGTCATGAAAGACAAGGAAATACTGAGAAACTCCTCAAAGGAGCTTACTGGGGGTGTTCTTGTCCTTACCCTATTCAAATGCCTTCTTTTCCTGTTTCAGTGTTTGGAACAGAACCAGATATGATCCGGGATGGATCCACCATTCCAATTGCCAAAATGTTCCAGGAGATCGTCCAGAAGAGTGTGGTGCTAATTCCGCTGGGAGCTGTTGATGATGGAGAACACTCGCAGAATGAGAAAATCAACAGGTCAGCTGATGCCTGTGCAATGTGCCTCTCTCTTCTTCCTTTACTGCACATACCCGCGTCTACACGTGGGCGAGCTCCTGTTCAATTTATGCGAGAATGGAAAGTCGTACAGACTGGGGGCTTAAAGAACAGACATTGATTCCTCACAGTTCTGGAGCCTGGATTCCCTAGATCAGGTGCCAGCCCATTTGGTTCCTGGTGGGTGTGGGCTGTCTTCCTGGCTGTCCCTGTGGTGGCGGGATTAGGTGGTTCTGGTGTCTCTCTTTTTATAAGAGCACCAGCTCCATTGGATTAGGACCCCCATTTTAACCTCATTTAACCTTTATTATCTCCTCCAGGCCCTGTCTCCAAATACAGACACACGGGGGGTTAGGGGTTCAACACAGGACTTTGAGGAAACACAAATGTTTAGTGCATAACAAAAAAGGCTATTAGGAATGTTTGCTTTATGTGCTACTGGCAGATACTACAAGATCTCCTAAGCATCCCAGACTAGTGAGAAACAAGAAATTGTTTGCCCTGATATCCATATCAGTGATAAGAAATCAAGGAAAATTGACTTTTGGATTTGAGTCTAGGACTGATTCTCATCTTCTTAATAATAATAATGCAATTTTCACATGGAACTTACTAAGTGCTTTTCATACTGGGATCTCAGAAGTATGTTAAATAATTTAGATGGAATTTATAACATCAAATCTTCCTGTCTAAATGACAGAATATTTTTCCTCCTTCATTTGAATGGAAATTGTAACAAAATTTCTCTTTGTTTTTCCTCTTCTTAGGTGGAACTACATAGAGGGAACCAAATTATTTGCTGCCTTTTTCTTAGAGATGGCCCAGCTGCATTAATCACAAGAACCTTCTAGTCTGACCTGATCCACTGACAGATTCACCTCCCCCACATGCCTAGACAGGGATGGAATCTAAATATCCAGAGAATTTGGGTCTAGTATGGTACATTTTCCCTTCCAAACATCTTGGGGTATCTGGATCAATAATAAAATATTTCAAAGGCACAGATGTTGGAAATGGTTTAAGGTCCCCCACTGCACATCTTCCTCAAGTCATAGGTACTTGCAGCAACTGGATTTCCCCAAGTCCTGTGCAATAGCCCCAGGATTGGATTCCTTCTAACCTTTTAGCATGTCTCCGACCTTGCAGTTTGATTGGCATAATCACTCCGGTTTGCTTTCTAGGTCCTCAAGTGCTCGTGACACATAATCATTCCATCCAATGATCGCCTTTGCTTTACCACTCTTTCCTTTTATCTTATTAATAAAAATGTTGTTCTCCACTACTGACTACAATGATTTCCCCGTGGATTCATTTTCAGAGGAGTTACTAAAGCATGGTACTATATTAACCTCTTGCCTCCCCTTCATTTATTTTTTCCCACTTCTTGAAAAGTTCTGAAGCTGAAATGATCAATATTCATACCCGTATGGCATTTGGGAGTCCTTGTGCAAAGATGAGTAATTTTTGTTTATTCCAAGCTTCTTTACCTTTCCTGAGGTTGATGCCACCTTGTCAGCTTCTCTGCCTCCCGTTCCTTCTTCCTGTCCCGTCAGAAAAGGCCCACTCTCTCTCTATCCAACATCTGTGCACATGTTGCACCATAGCAGGATTAATCCTGATAGAATTTCTCACCCCATTGAAATTTTACTCAGTGACAACATCGAAATTGCTCAAAGCTTTTAATAGCATCAGTTTTAGATAGAGAACTAATCAACCCTGACATCAGTAACACATGCTAAATTTAAAGCCATCAGCTAATGCTGCATTCATTAATCATTTTAGTTAACCATCTTGTTTGGTTTGATTGGATTTGATGGTATAAACAACAAAAAAAAGACAGTCATTTTTCTACAGTTGAGTGTATATAAACAAATAAATTCAATCTTTATGAATTTATTATTTAAATCACATTAATGGAGAATAGTTTAGGGGCTTATTAAAATTTTTTCTATTGTGACTCCAAATAAAAACAAAGCAGAACACATTTGCGTTCAACTTCTTTCCATCACTCTGTTGGTTCTTGAGATGTCAGTTTAAAAACATGCTGTACCACCTTTAAAAGGACTGGAGCAGGCAGTCAGTGATTCAGTTCACCTTGAGTCTAGTCATAGAAGTGGACCCAACTGAGGGCTCAACCTAGCTGTGGGCATTTGTGAAAGATTCTAGTTAGTGTTTTCTTTGGAAGCAGGAGGCTTCAAGCCATCACATCTCCAATTCTATAGAATATCAAGTCATCTTTAAAGAACAGTGGCAGGTGTTTGATATTTTGTGCTATTAAGTGTAGTTCGCACTCATCTAATTATGCAGGGTTTCGTGGTGTTTCTCGATTCTGTTGAACCTACCTGATGCATTTGGCATTGTAGCTAAGGACTAACAGTGCAAGAGATTTAGAGTCATGTTAGTCCATTAACACAAGTTTATTATAAAATACACTGTAAGCATTTCTGACTAATGTACCATCAGATTTAAGAAGTCACCAAACAATATGTATTCACTGGTCTTCATTCCTGCTGAATCTGAGACCAGCAGTGTCTCAGTTAATTATTATTACGTTGCCACCAGGAGAGAAAGGGAGGAGAATGAATAGTTATGGAAGTTGTAGAATCTAGGATATTCCAACCCTGGATTGCCAGAGTTCAGAGTCAATGTTTTTCTGTCACCCAGGGTCAGGATGGGTCTCCCCAGCTCTTCCCTCCTGTTTTCCACCCAATTCTGAGCCCTGTGGTGACCCAGACCCTACCCTGATGTGGGAGTCAGAAAGGAGTATCTTCCAAGCTCCTTGTACTCAAAGGCATAAGAAAGCTACTCAGTTGTTAGTTATTCAGATATATTAACCAGTTATATGGAGGCAAAAAAGGGAGAGGGAAATTTAAATATTTGTTTTTTAACATTTTAATGACAAAATATATGCACACGGACAAAAACAATCACCCAGCATAGTTGGGTGTACATTGTGACATGCCAGTCGGGGGGACTTTATTGTATTGGAGGAGGGCAATGTATCCGGCTTTGTTAGTAGATGTAGTGTATTAAAGCGTAACTATTGTGATAAGGTTTAGGGGTTAGGAATATCATTTGGGTTTGGTAGATGCTTTTCCGGAAAACAATGAGGCTGGGAATGTTTCTGGCTTTATGTTGTATTCATAAAAATAAAATGGACTGGCTTGGAAACTTTGGTGATTGTGCGCCATACAGTGCGGGAGCCCTGGTCAGTGACACTGTACCTTTGCACTTGCTGCTGGCAGAAGGGAGTGAGTGAGGGCTCCCCCGAGGGCTTGCTCTGGGCCACTGATCACTGTTCACACTCATGCTAGGGACTCCGTGGCCTTTGCACTCGCCAGATGCCCATGACTCCCAACCCAGCCCCCTCTTCCGAGAACCAGGCCCATCCATCTTCCTGCCCATTTCACATCTGAAATTCTACTCACTTAGTATGAAAACTTCCATTCATTCCCCGAGCCTGTTACCCCTCTGGTGCTCCCTGCCTTGGTAAGTGGACCATTGGCTAGCTGATAGCAGAGCCCTGCATCGTCTTCCACACTTCCCTCTCTTTCCAATCCAATTCAATATCAAGGCCAGTCCAGCCCGTTTCTCAAAAGCCACCACTTCCTTCTAGTTCCACTGTCACCTCGCATAGCTCATAAGCCAACACTCCTAAGTTTTGCTGGGTTATTGCAGAGGCCCCTAACCAGCCTCTGCTTACACGACAGCCCCCTCACTGTACATGCCATGCGGCAGCCGGCTTGTCCCACTCACCCTGCTTAAAGCTCTCAACTGGCGACATGGTCTGAGGATGACGTCAGACATCCCAAGAAGGTCTACAAGTCCTGCACAACCTGCTTTCTGCTTACTCTTCTGGCTTGCTGTGCCCTCACTAGGTACACCCTGACAACCCCATCCTTCAAATCCTCCCAGTTTCGCAAACATCCAAGAGCTTCCCTGCCTCAGAGCCTTCTCAGAGTCTCTTCCTCCTCTGGGAACACCCTTACAACCCCCTTGGTCTCGCTAATACCCCTCCCACCCACCCTCCACATTATTCTTCAAATCTCAGCTTAGTCGTAATTTTTCAGGGAAGCTTTATCTTATTCCTCATGAGTAAGTGAGGTGTCCCTATTATGCTACCATAGTCTCCATAGTTCCTTTGTAGCATTTATCATTGTCATTAAATACATAGTCAAGTACCACATACTATTTGGCCAACAACAAACATATATGACAGTGGTCCCATAAGATTACAATACCATATTGTTACTGTACCTTTTTCTGTTTACATACATAGATACTACTGTGTTGCAACTGCCTACAGTATTCAGTACAGTAACACACTGAACAGGTTTATAGCCTAGGAACAATAGGCCACACCATGCTGCCTAGGCGTGTAGTAGGCTACGCCATCTAGGCTTGTGTGAGTACACTCTAGGGTGGTTGAATATGTCCAGGGACACATTTCTCAGTATCCCTGTTAAGTGATGCATGATTGTATTTCTACAATTTGAAAACTGCCAGCTCTCCTGCTAGACTGTAACATCTTTACAGGCAGAGATTATGTCTGTTTTGTCTATCTTGAAAGTTCCAGGCATACTGTATGTCGTCAGGAAACATTTAAGTGCTGAAATGAATGATTTCAACATTTGTATCATCCATTCTCATGCTGCAATGCACACTCATGATTTCTGTGCATCTCTCTCCCTCCTATTGAACTTCAAGCTCTATAATATCAGAGACCATGTCCTACTAATCTCTGTACTTCAGGCATCCAGTGGGGTGTGCTGCACACATTAGATAATCAGTATGATTGCTAAAATCTTCCTCTTGACTTTGCAGCTGCGATTTTTTGGGTCTTCCCTACCAGGTGTGCTATACCCTTCCTGGACTTGTCTCGTCTTTATACTCTCCACTTCACATTGTTCCTAGTTTGAAACCTTCTTGGGAGCAGCTAGTACTGGGGAGAAGCACAGAAAACAAGCCGCGCAGAGGTATCAATGGCTAATAACTGTTCAACGTGTTAGGCTTCCCAGCAGTGCTTGTATCTTACCAGGGGCCACACCTTCATTCAGAGGCCACAAACCAGAAGCCTGGGAGCCCTGCACTGGCTCCGTCACCCCCGCTGATGTGGTTTTCACAATGTCCTAAGCACTTTTGAATGGGAAGCTGACATTCCAAAACTGGAAGATTTCACACACACACACACACACACACACACACACACACACACACACACGATTCCTCTTGAGCAATCAGAAGACGGAGTGAGATGACACTGCTCTGCCATTCCTGCAGGTGACAAGAAGCTAAGGTGAGGAGAGCGCGAAGCCCAGCACCTGACCCTTAAGACGTGCTCAACAAAGTTCTTAGAAGAAACAGAGTAAGGAGAAAGCTCACAAAAGAAAACAAATGCTATTTTATCTGGCTTCTCACTTCTACAGATAGTTGTTTTCAGTTAAAAACAAATCCCCAAACTGTTTCATGATAGGGCCAAGTGACTTTTAAACATAATCTAGTTTAGTAGATAGTGTGCTATACTATTTCAAGGGCCGGGCGTGGTGGATCCTGCCTGTAATCCTAGCACTTCGGGAGGCAGAGGCAGGAGGATCCCAGGAGTTTTGAGACCAGCCTGGGCAACATAGGGAGATCCTGTCTCTTAAAAAAAAAAAGTGTACTATACTATTTTAAATGTCTACTTTTAAATGAATTCAGTGTTATCTGTTATTTTTAATGTTATTTTTCATGTTATTTTTCAGATCAAGTTTGAATATTAATTGTACATGTAATGGCTAAAAAATTAAATCATGATTTGAGATCTTGATTATACAAGACAAAATACTTGTTTCTATCTTAATGTACGATGGTTAGATCTAGCATAACTATATTAACGATCTGTAATACTACTGCCTTTCATAACGAAGAAAAACTTAAACCAAGTCCTAACATTAGCACATATTCCTTCTGCTCTTCCACTGACCAACTATGTAATATCTACATTCTATATTGCAGAGCACTTAACAAGTAAGAAAGCTCATCTTCCTCTTTACCATGTTGAGAAAACTTTCTTCTTTAGGAAGTAAGTTCTTGTAAGGCAGAGTTTGGGTTGGATATGTTCTATACTTTGCTCAGCTATCCAAAGCCCTAATCAATTGATAAAATACAAAGACAAGAATGCAGGAGATTTTCTGAAGCAACGAAATGATGCATTCTTTTTAATTCCTAGCATGATGTAGAAGAGAAGTGATGGCAGGTGTAATAAGTATAATTTCTTTTCTTTTTCTTTCTTTCTTTCTTTCTTTCTTTTTTTTTTTTTTTGAGACGGAGTTTCACTCTTGTTGCCCAGGCTGGAGTGCAATGGCGTGATCTCGGTTCACTTCAGCCTCCGCCTCCCAGGTTCAAGCAATTCTCCTGGCTCAGCCTCCCAAGTAGCTGGGATTACAGGCGCCCGCCACAACACCCAGCTAATTTTTTTGTATTTTTAGTAGAGATAGGGTTTTACCATGTTGGCCAGGCTGGTCTCGAACTCCTGACCTCAACTGGAGGTCACCCATCTCGGCCTCCCAAAGTGCTGGAATTACAGGCTTGAGCTACCATGCCTGGCAAGTATAATTTCTTAAGAGTTATGATAAGTAAACGCTTCAGAGCTATTTTAGTTTGGATAGAATTGAAAAAAATGTCATTATGTGGACAAATTTTATTTAAAAACATTATTCTAGTGTAATTCCTTAGGCAGAATGAAAAAAGATGTCAGATAAATTATGCCTTTGACTATAACAGAAAATCTGAAGCTTTAAATCATCTCACCTCCCACACTGAAATTCACCAAAACAGCATTCGAAAAGAACTTAGATTTAAAATTCTAGTGTGGGCGGTTAAGTGTTCATAGCATATTCTTATTGCCATTGTAAGTAGGCATTTGAATGGAATGACAAAAAATGTTAATTTAAAGGAAATGAAACTTTAAATGACACTTAAATTAGTCATCAAAAATGACTAGTCACCAAAAATGACCAATGTTTCCTTCAAATTTTAAATAATTATAACCAAATAAAGGAAGCCATCTATAGTTTATTTAAAATCCCACTTTCAACCCCAGAAGGCAGAGTTCAGGGATACTTTAGCAGGTAAAGTAAAAGTAAGGGGAGGGGGCTCTGAAAAGGAGAGATCAACAGAGAAAAAGCAACAAATTCAGCATACTCTGCCTAAATCACTGGTTGATCTCTGAGCTATGCATGTATGAGGCAGACTCAATTCTTTCAGTGAAGGCTAAAGAACTACATGAGATTTTAGTTGTTTCCCATGAAAGGAGAGACAATGTATGGAGTGTGAATACAGCCAAAAGAACTACCTGCTAAAACAAAACAAAGAAACAAAAAACCCTCTAATGCTTGTCAGAGGAACATAATAGAATCAGGAATCTCTGCACTGTATTTCTCAAATGTCTAGAATACAACCACAAGATTACTAGACATTTAAGAAATAAGAAAACATGAGTAATAATAAAAATGGGAAAAATTAATGAGAATTAACCCCAAGATACTACAGATACTTGAATCAGCAGACAAAATTTCAAAGTAGCTATTATAACTGTGCTTAAAGACATAAATAAAAATGTATCTGTAATAAATAAGCAAATAGGAAATCTCATCAGAAACAGAAATTATAAGGAAAAAAATAAAATTTGAGAACTTAAAAATATAATATCTGAAATAAATCATGAGATGATTTTAACAGAAGGTTGGAAGGTGACAGAAGAAGGAATCAAGGAACATGGGAGATAGATCAATAGAACTTATCAACCTGAAGGTCAGAGAAAAAATAACGGAAAAAGAGGACAGAGGTTTGGTGAGCTGTGTATAATATCAAAAGGTGTGACATATTTAATTGGAAACCAAGAGAAACAGAGTAAAAGAAAATTATTTGGAGAAATAATGGTCCCAAACTTTCCAAATTTGGTGAAAGACATATATTTACAGATTTTTAAAGGTCAGAAAGTGCTGAGCAGGAAAAATCTGATGAAAATCAAGTCTAGTCATATCACAAATTATGGAAAACCAAAAATAATGAGAAATTCTTTAAAGCAGACAGCAAAAATGACAAATGACATATAGGGAAACATAAAAGGCAAGCAAAGATCTGAATGGCCTCTGATTGCTTATCAGAAGCAAATGGAGGCCAGAAGACATTTAAATATATCTTTTAATTTAACAAACATCTCTTATAGATGGTAGATGGCTAAGATTTGCCTCTTAATCCATTCTGACAATCTCTTCCTTTTAAATAGAATGTTTGGTCACTAACATTTAATGTAATTAATAACAGTTGAATTAATGCTTCTCATTTTACTATTCATTTTCTCTATGCTTTATAAATATCAGCTATAAACCCTTTTGGAGGTTATATGTAAAAACTATAGGGGAACAAGACAAAAAATGAGTGCGAAAATATGAGTAAGGTCTGATTATTAGGGGGAAGTATTATAACCTGATTTTGATAATTGCATTGTGGTGGTTCAGAAAAAATATGCATAAAACCATAAAATATGGTAAAATGTGTATAATTATAGAATCTGGGTGAGGGGTATATGGAAGTTCTTTGTCCTTTTAATAAATTTTATGGTAAGTCCAAAATTATATTAAAATAAAAATTATAAAGCAAAAAAAATGAGGCCAGAAATTAAATGCCGTCTAAATTCCAGGTGAGTCTGAGTGATTAACTTGTAAGACAAAAATTAAACTTAATATTTTTTCTTGCTTTTTTTATCCTAATTAGGGAAAACACACCATTGATCATGAATTCAAAAGCTCTTCTGAGATGGTCCAGGTGTCCATTCTTCCTGCTGACAAATGTCTCCTGTAGTATTTTTAGCTTCAGATGGGTGAGAAATGTAGTGAAAGGGAAACCTGAAATTAGTTACCCTAAAGCAGAACTCCCGAGGAAGAGGATCACTTGCGAATGAGAGTATATACCATAAGCTATCATTCACTGCTCTTGGCCTTGGAAGAAAAGATTCTGGTTTAAATTCCTGGCTGAAGAGGCAACATAATATAGCACAGTGGTTCCCAAACTTTCCTCCACGTTGGAATTACCTGGGGACTTTAAAAAGTACTGATGCCAGGGTTCCTCTTTCCCTGCCCGACTTTCTAATTTACTTGCTGTGGGGTATCACCTGGGATTTTTTTTTTAAGTTCCTGAGGTGATTCTAATGTGCAGCAAACTCAGAAAGCACTGGTGTAGAGGTGAAAGTGTGTTGAATGGACTCTGGTTCAAATTTGGACTCCAGATTTTACCAGTTGGATAACTCTTGGGCAAAATGCATTATTTCTCAGATCCTTGGTTTCCTTAGCTGTAAAGTAGGAATGGGAACATCTTTATTGCAGAGTCGTTGGCAGCACAATGACAATATATGCAGAACACTTAGCACAGTGCCTAGCACGCAGTAGACACTCAATACATGGTGTTACTTATTTTTGTTATTTTAATTTTCTATTTTTCCATTTATAAATAGATAAATATTCCACAAACAATTTCTTAAAGAGGAATAATTAGAAATTAACTTATGTGTGCTGCTGGGGTGTGTATAATGCAGTTACGAGTTGGGATTCTCTTTGTTCTGAAGTTGAAGTCTCTTGCTAGAAGTGTCCAGGTACAGGAAGACATAGCAGTGAGGACCCAGGTTACCACACGTTCTTGGTATTATTATCTCTCAAATCTCAACAGAGAATGACAGATGTCATATTGTCCTTGCACTTTTTTTTACTTCATTGATTGAATGTATTAAGTTAGGTCATCACATTCATAAAGATGAAATCAATTGTATTTGTTGAGATAACTAAACTATTGGCTTCGTACCGTGGATCCATTTCTCCTTTTCCTTCCTAATTCTTACTTTATTCATGTTTCCTTTCCCACTCAGCCAATTGCCACAGGTAGAGCTGACACCTTCCCAAGATCCAGGTGGGCTCTGAGGCCTACAGGCGATCCCATTCCTGTTTGCAGTGCTTAGCTCAGGGTACACACGTGAGCCACTTCTGGCCATGGGATGTGAAGGCATGCTTGCTGGGGGCTTTTGGGAAGTTCCTTTTCTCTTAAGAGAAAAATCACAAGAAAAGGAGTTCTCTCTTTTCTCTCTAGATGTTATCCCTGGAATCACTCTAGCCATCTTACTACAGCCTGATGTTCAATCGGGCATTGAGAATTGAAGTGCAGAGTGATGAGAAAAATCTAGGTCCTTGATACCAACATTCAACTCCTGAGTCAATAAATTCTGAAGCCTCCTTTATGTCTGGATGACAAATTTGTGAGCTGATACACTTTTTTATTGATTAAAGTAGTGGAGGTTCATTTCTATTATCTGCAGCTAAAAGCCTCCTGGTATAAATGCTTTGTGTTATCCTTTCAGTTATTCTACATTTCACCATCACTTTCAAAGCAGTAATATTATACATTTCTAATTTGCATAACTTACTACAGTTTTCAATTTTTTTTACCCTAGTTAACACAAAGTCCTTGAAGTGAATATCGTCTTTATCATTATTTTATTTTAGTAATAAGAAACTGAGGCTCAGAAAGTTTAGGTAACACAGTAGGAAATGATGAAACTGAAACAAGAAATCATGTCTATTTGATCGTTTTTTTCCTGTAAAGACAGTCATTAATGCTCTTCACCAAATGTTTTCATTTCTTCTGACACATGCCAAGATTGCACTTCCCCATCCTTTTGAAGTTACTTGCGGCCATGATAATTGCCCTGGCCCAATGTGATGTGAACAGATAAGACATATTTTACTTCTGGGCCAAAGCTTCAAGAACCAGTGCATATTTTGTTGTCTTCTCTCTAATGCAGATAACAGAAGTCCCATGAGCCTGGGTCCCACAAAGAGACATGGAGTGTTAGCATCCAGCAATGTCGTGATAAATTTGTAGTGGCAATTAACAATACACATTTGTTGTTATAAACTACTAAGATTTGGTTATAAACCACTAAGCATAACCTAGCCATTGCTGACTGATAAATTCATAAAATGGCTTTATCACTTTCTGTGTTAAGTGGCAATAATTTAACTCAGTTCTCTATTAGATACCTCAATTCTAAATATTTTTTTTCTGAGAAATGTATGTAAATTTTATCCAGAAATAGTAAAGTTTTAAAAATGTTATTTCGATAGTTTTTGTGGAACAGCAGTGCACACTGTACCCAATGTGTAGTCTTATCCTTCACCCCTCGAGTCCCCAAAGTCCACTTCATTATCCAATGGAAAAATACCACATATACCCAGAAAAAGACTGTGAATATATTGATTGCTTTCTTTTCTCAGACATGATAAAAGCATACATTTTGAACTAATGAAGACTGAAAATCTTTGCTCTGAGTTTTTCTTTTGCAACTTTCTTAAGACTGTAACTGGTATATTTGGCAATAAAACTTCTGTTATCATTTAGGTTGCTTCATGATGCAAGTAAAAGAAAACTGGACTTAAATAAGAAAAGGTTGTTTTTTTTTTTTTGGTTAACAGGTTTCAAGTGGGGCTGGCTTTGAGCAAGTCTTGATCCCAGGGGTTCCTTGTGTCATTGTAACCACCCAACGGGTTCATCTTGCCCGCTGCCCAGACACAGTGGATTTATCAAGACAAAGGAATTGCAATAAAGAGTTTAATTCACACAGAGCTGGCTAAACAGGAGACCACAGTTTTATTATTACTTAAAGCAGTCTCCTGAAAATTCAGAGACTGGGATTTTTAAAGGATAATTTGGGGAGTAGGAGACCAGAGAGTGGGGAGAATTGATGGCTCTGGTGTGACATGAAATCATAGGGAGTTGAAACTGCCCTCTTGCACTGAGTCAGTTCTTGGGTGGGGGCTACAGGACTAGATGAGCCAGTTGATCCATCTGAGTGGTGCCAGCTGATCCATGAGTGCGGGGTCTCAAAAACATCTTAAGCACCAATCTTGGGTTTTACAATAGTGATGTTATCCTTAGGAACAACTGGGGAGGTTTAGAATCTTGTGGCCTCTAGCTGCATGACTCCTAAACCGTAATTTCTAATCTTGTGGCTAATTTGTTAGCCCTAAAAAGGCAGTCTAGTCCCCAGGCCAGAAAGGGGTTTTCAGAATGAGCTGTTATCATCTTTGTTTCCAAGCTACACTATAAACTAAGTTCCTCCCAGAGTTCGTTCTGCCTATGCCCAGGAATGAACAAGGACAGCCTGGAGTTTAGAAGCAAGATGGAGTTGGTTAGGTCAGATCTCTTTCACTGTCATAATTTTCTCAGATGTAATTTTTGCAAAGGTGGTTTCATCACTAGGACTCTCTGTCTTCACTAAAAGTCTGTGTTGTCCATGTCAAGCATTATTCATTCAAAAATAAAGAGACGAAGAAAAAAAAAGACTTCCCTTTTTCCTTAGAATCAGAAAATTAGCCTTGAATGAGATCCATGGAATCTCTCAGTTGGAAATGAGGTCAAACTGACTTCCTTAAAGTCCTGTCTTAGTAACTCAAAATACTCAACTTAAAATAGAACTGAAACATAAACTTAGATTTTACTTCACTGCTCAGGGGAGGAACATAAATATTAACTAAACCCCCAAGGTAAGAAAGGCAGCAAGATAAATCACCCAAAGATCACAGAATGCCCAATCCATATACAGAATTGTGCTATTGTCACTGTCAAGAAATTTATCACCTTGTCATACAAGACCAACGCTGTTGAAATAGCTATTAAAACACTGTAGGAAGTACTAAATTTTCAAATAAATTTTAAATTTCAAGTGAACTCTTTGAAGGCAGAACCCAGTTTTATCTTTTATATAACAGTCACCCAATAAATGTTGGTTAATGGAATAAAAATAACATTTGCAGCTGGTCACTCGTTGTGAGGAAATTGTTTTCCGCATTTTTCTCAAGAATTTTTAATTAACTATTACTATTAAACTAAGTCTACATGATAGATGGAAAAGCTTGACTCTGGAGTTTAAGGTTGAGTTCCACTTTTACTAGCTGTGTGATCTTGGAACAGTTTATTAGTCTTCTAAATTACTGTTCCTTACTGTGGATAAGAGAATTCATGTGGATTACAATCAGAATTAAACCAGATAATGTCTACGAAAAGTTTTCTATGAACTATTTAAAAAGGTAAGGAATTATCACTTGAATGTATTCTGATTTAAACTGAATTGTGTTGGAATTGGCCTTGAGTGATGATTTGGTCTAGAAAGCCTATCTTCAGAACATTACAAAAAAAAAAAAAAAATCCAATTACTTAAAATGATCTTTTTGAGATGGAATCTCGCTCTGTCGCCCAGGCTGGAGTGCAGTGGCGCAATCTCGGCTCACTGCAGCCTCCGCCACTGGGTTCAAGCTATTCTCCCGCCTCAGCCTCCAAGTAGCTGGAATTACAGGCTTGCACCACCATGCCCGGCTAATTTTTAAATTTTTAGTAGAGACGGGGTTTCACCATGTTGGCCAGGCTGGTCTCAAAATCCTAGCCTCAACCAATCCACCGACTCGGCCTCTCAAGGTATTGGGATTACAGGCGTGAGCCACCCCACCTGGCCAATGATCTTCCTAAATAGAAATCTGATCACATAACTTCCCATTACAGAGTCTAACCCTAACCCTGTGCCTACAACATAGTCAAAACTCTTTAGCAAGGCAGATAACCACAAGCAGGATTTCACTGCGTCTTTGTCACAGCAGCGCTTAACAAGCTGTGATGTATTTATTCGTCTACACAGGTCCTCCCTACTAGATTCTGAGTTTCAGAAGAAAGGCCTCTAACTCGAGGTTCATGAATGGACCTGCACAAGGGGGCGTAGGGGCTGTTAACCACCACATCCTGAAGTCCTGCCTTTTTTTTCCCCAAAAAAGCCCGTGTGCTGTGCCGTTAACGTTCACAAAAAAGTCCTTGTCGAACGTTTTAAACAGCCAAGGTGTTTCAGCTTTAATAAAAGCTGAAAGTTTGGCAATACCAAACAGGTCACCAAGCCACATTCCGCTTCTTGGCCTCCTCTTTGGTATCAGAGTTCGGCTGGCGGCTTCCTGTGGCCTCTGAAACAAGGACCTCATTTTGGGAGCCATTCGAGAGATTTTTCTCATCATCTAAAGTAGCATTCTCGCCTTGCACAGCTGAAAGTCATTTCTCCAAATCGGAGCGCCAGAAGCGACAGGAGCCACTCCAGGCACCGGAGAAGCGAGCAGAGGGGCAGCGGGCTGCGTTTGCCAACATAGGCCTCTCGGGTCCCGCGCCGTTCTGGGCCTTCTCCGTGTTTCCGGCGCCGCCCTCGGGGTCCCTTACAGAGGGCGGGAGGCGGGTGGAGAGACGGGGCAGGAAGCAGGCGGGATCGGCCCGGGAAGAACCCGTTCTGGGACCCTCTAGAAATCCCAGACGCCCCTCCCGGGCTGACAGCGCGTGCCTTAGAGCCCGACGCGCTCATCGAATTTAGATTGACTCCTTCGGCTCTCCGTTTTCCTTCTCTAAGGGAAGGGTGGGACTTCCTATTTTATCTCTGAGCGGCTTCCGGCAAGAGCTGATGTGTTAAAAACAAGCGAGCACATGGGCCTGCCGGCCACTCGGATAAAAAACAAGGAACTCGACCTGGATTGTACTAAACCAGTTCCAAGATTCTGTTTTTCGGCTGTGGCGTCCGGCGCTGCATCCACTACGGAGTCGCCCTGGAAGCCACCGGAAGTCCTTCAACGGAGAAACAGGATGTCCCGCCTCTTCCTCCCAAAGGGAAGACGGTGAGCCGGAGGAGTCAGTCAGAGGGGCGAGCAGGAGCGATTCCGTCGCCAAACAGGTAAGTTATTCTCTGGCCGGGGCGGGGGGTTTGGAGGCGGGGACCGTCCAGCGTCAGCGCGGGGCCTGGGGGCGGTGGCTTGAGGGCTCGAAGCCTGGCGGCTGGGCGCCCAGAGCCCCGTCTGGGCCCTTCGCTCTTTCTCCTCCCCCCCTCCCCCCGCCTCCGCCCCTCCCTGTCGCCTTCCTTCCCGACACCCGCCCAGACTCACGCCCGGACACACACCCTCGCTCGTTCGCTCACGCTGCCTCGCCGCCCTCCTCCCCCCGGCCCCCGCTGCCGCCCTGCCCTCTCACCCGCTCGCTCCGCAGGCCGGTCCCGCGGGCAGCCTCGCGCCGCGCCCTTGCGCGAGCGGGGCTCTTGTGGACACCTCGGGGCTGCGGACCTAGCGTCGCCTCGGTTTCTCCTGCCCGGTCCGCCTGTCCGCGTCGAAACAGTCCCCCGTCCCCTCGGGACGCACCCCTGCACCGAAATCACGCCGTTCTCGCTTGCCCGGGTTGCTCTCAAGTGGAAAACAGATGCTCCCTTAGCTGCACAGCTGCAAGGTTTAGTGTCTGGTTTCCAGCAGGGGCTCCCTGGACCGCCCGCCCACTCTCGTGTCACCCCCAGGTGCCCTGGCTGCGCCGCTGCTACTCGCGCCTTCTTCCGTTAAGCGACGCTGGTGTGGGCGGGCGGAGGGCACACAAGTGCGGTGGCCGAAAGCACCGCGGTGGCAGCGAAGAGTCCTAGCCACTCCCGACTTCAGCCCGCTTTGCGCCACTGCGGGGAGACCCCCGGCTGCCTGACACCGCTGCGGGCAGCAGTGGGTTTCTCAGTAGATGCTCACCTCTTCCCAGCCAGCTAGCACGCTCTGGGTGCATGGCCTCCTGGAGTTTAAGCTGGTGGAGGCGGGGTGCAGTGGCCGCTGACCTCTGTCGGTTGCGCTGGGTTTTGAGTCGCCATTTATTTCATTGGGGAGTTTTGGAATAGGACACAACATGGACACACATGTAGAATACTTTTATAGATAATTACAGTCTTAATAGTGATTCGAGTTACAGCTTTGCAGCCTATGCCTGGTGACATCCTAGTCATAGTATGTATCTGTTTTGTGGTGAAGTGCTAGTCCATTTAGAACACTGTAGACAGGGGCCTTAACATATACTCATCAGAACCCTATTAAGAAGAGCTCATATGTCATTTGGCATACTCACTGTACTTCATTTAGTACAGCAATCTTGTGTAGTAGGAATTATTCCCTTTTTACAAACTGAGACTCACTTTGCTATATACAAAATTACTGCTACTGGCACAAGGTAAAGCTCTCTTCTTGCATGACGTAAGGCAGGTGTGATAATTGCTCATAACACAGTTTCTACTGGTGTGTTTTTTTTAAACTTTATTTCAGAATAAATTAAGATTTACAGAAAAGTTGCAAACAATAGGACAGTTCTGTTGGTACCTTTTAAGCAGAGCAAAGTGGCTCCACTTCAAAAACACTGGTTCTTGCTTTATGCCAAACACCCTTCTAGGTGTTGGAAATAGTAATATACTTCCCTAGAGGATTTTAAGATCTGATTGAATAGACACATATAAATAAATATAATACCTTTTTCTACGTACTAAAATAGAGATATGGGAGCACAGTGGAAGTTACGGCTGATTGACGGTGGGGAGTGGTGAAAGCTTGCAGGATATATTATTTGAGTTAGATGCCAAGGACTAGTGGGTATTCACCTGGTTGAAGGGATATTTTCCCCAACATTCATTCCAATTAGGTTTGTTTTATTAGAGTAGAACTCGCTAACCTTAATAAAATAGACACTCCTAGTTTAATTTTTTTCTTCCTCATCTCCTTTAAGAAGGCGCTTTGTATCCCAGATAGTGAGAAGAATCCTAGTTTCTAAATCCATGAATAGGCGAGTAAATTAAGCTGTATATTTCTAATTGGTAGTTGTGACTCTTTCGACTGTGGTTGAGATTGGTTTTTTAGGAATGCACTGTGGTCCTCCACTGAGCATTTTCCTTGCTTTCCAACTATGATTACTAGTGGAATTAAGTAATACATTCAGGAAACATTGCATGCTTGCTTTGTGCCAGCCATTGCACTAGAGTAAAATGATGAATAAGATAGTGGGGAATATAGACAAGCAAATGCGCATTGGCAGTGCATTCTGATGGCATGCACACAGAGTGTCACAGTGCCATTCATGATTCTTGGTTGTCAACATGGCAGTGGACTTGGCTGACTTAAGCAGAAAAGGAATTTATTGGAAGGCTATAGATGGCTTTCAGAATTGATGGGAAGGCTGGGGAACTGGATTCAAAAAGTAGGCAGCAACCAAAAGAGGCTGGCTGAATGGGGCCACAGCCAAGGCAATATCACATAAATAACCTGCCTAGAATTTTGTTGCTGGTAACATTGCCACTGGAGAAACTGCCACCTCTGTTGCTGGACTGTTGACTGTCTTCTACCACTGAAAGATTTCTTATTGCTCCTGTGTCTTTGTGACCTTTTTTGCCAAGCCACTGTAGTTGCCAGGGAGCAGGGAGATGGAGAGAGATGGTCTTTATCTCTCACAAGACCCACACCTCAGAGGAGTCCTACTAAATAGAAGGAAGCTTGGGCTGTGGGTAGCCCTAAAAGCGAAAATGTCCAGCATAACCACTGAACCTGGCAAGCCTAAAGAGGTTAGGGAGGAATACCAAGAGGGAATGACGACCAGAGAATGAACAGGAACTCACTGGGCAAAGAGATAAAGAGCGGTAAGGGAATCCAGTTTCAGATAGAAGACTTCCAAGCGTCAAAAGGTAATATGGAACATTTCAAGAATTAAAAGGTGCTTAGGATGGCTGGATCACGGAGTATGAGAGGAGGTGTGGAAAATAAGGCTGGAGAGGCCCTCTTGAAGAAATGTAGGCAGCATAGTGACATGTACACATTTTTCCTTATTTTAAACACTTTGATTGCAACTATGGAGACCAGTTGGCCACTCACTAGTGGGTGTAAGGCCAGGGGACGGGGATCTTTCAGAGGCTGTTGCATTTATACTAGGTTAGACATCACAGAAGTCTGAACTAGGATAGTGGCCCAGAGGTAGGGGAAGTGAGTGGATTGTACATGCTTAGTTAGTGGAGTGGATTTGGGGATGGAGTAGGTGAGATGGACGAGTCAAGGTGGACACTGACGTGTCTGCTTCGGGTGATTGGGTGGAGCCTGGTGTTCCCTGTGTGGCGATGGAAGGTGAGCAGGGGCCCCAGTAAGATACTTCAGTGTGGGCTCATTTCTGTGAACACGTTGAGTGGGCAGTTGTATGGATGAGTCTGCAATCCCAGAGGACCACCAGCATCTCACTGCAGCCTCAGTTCCTTCAGTTAGGTGTGTGTGTGTGTGTGTGTGTGCGCGCGCGCACGCGTGTGTGTCCTTCTTCACTAGATTATGGCAAGACCGGCTTTCATGTGTATGCACCCCAAGTCTCTTGGCATGATATCTTACACATAGAAGGGGGTGTTAGGCCATTCTTGCATTGCCTAAAGTGAAGAGATAGCCAAGGCTGGGTAATATACAAAGAAAAGGGGTTTCATTGGCTCACGGTTCTGCAGGCTCTACAGGAAGTGTGGCACTGGCATCTGCTGGGCTTCTGGTGAAGCCTCAGGAAGCTCCCCATCATGGCAGAAGGCAAAGGGGGAGCCTGCATATCCCATGGCAAGGCAGGAGCGAGAGAGTGGGGAGGTGCTATGCACTTTGAAACAGCCAGGTCACACGAGAAGTCACTCACCATCTCAGGACAGCACCAAGCCATTCATGAGGGACACCCCTGCCATAATTCAATCACTGCCCACCAGGCCCTACCTCCAACACTGGGGACTACATTTCAGCCTGAAATTTGGAGGGGATGCACATCCAAACTGTTTCAAGGGGAATCAGTAAATATTGTGGAATTTAATGGAGTATGAGTCGTTTGGAGCAGAAAGGAAGTACAAAACATGTCTCTATACTATATATGCATACATATCTGTATATATAGCTACACCTACATATGTATCTTGCTTGCGTCACTAGTGAGTGATCCACATCTGTATATTTTTTTGGTAGTGGAAAGGCTTTTTATTCTTTTTTTTTAAATTAAATTAAATTTTTTTTAAATTTTATTATTATACTTTAAGTTTTAGGGTACGTGTGCACAACGTGCAGGTTTGTTACATATGTATAAATGTGCCATGTTGGTGTGCTGCACCCGAAAGGCTTTTTATTCTTATCAGTTGTTTTGTGACTAGAACATCTCATTATGGTAATTGTATGGGTAGATCATAATTGTAGTAACTCCCTGCTGGATTATCTTGCAATTCCAACTACCTGGAATAAAACCCAGAAATAGCCTTGCAAGAAGTTGATGACAGTGTAGGAGTGTAAAGGAATTACAACCTCCCTAAATAAAGTAAAATCTAGAACTTCTAGAATTGAGCACTGAAAAGAGAACCTTTTGCGGGAGAAGGTGGAGAGAGATGATGGTCTCCAACGTTGTCTTCTTTAAGTGTCATTTTTCCTTTAGAGGATTATTGCTGTTATTCATACAGTAGTTTCCAGATATAATAATCCTGGTTTAACAGTTTGGTTCTCGAGTATAGCTGAGAAAACTGGATGTTTTCAAAGTATTAAGTACTTAGGGACAGTAAAAGGCAAATAAACGTAGAATTCAATGGTGGTAACAATAATAATGTTTTTGAGCTCTTTATATAAACACTGTGCCAGGTGCCTCTGTACATAATCTCATTTAACCCCCCTAAATCTTTTGAGGTATATACTACATTTTATTGATTTATGGGACACTGAAATTTAGGATGAATAGCTTGTGCAAGGTGACACAGCTATTAAATGGTAGAGCCAGGATTTGAACCAGGATGGTCTGACTTCCGAACCCCTATTTTTAGTCACTAGGTTATATTACCTTCTACAGTATTTTAGCATTGATTCATTCAACATTCTTTTTAGCTCCTCTTATGTCCAGTGTAGTCTGTGAGTTAGTAGAGATCCAGGAAACGGTAGGATAAACACATTGCCCTAGTCCTGCTGGGAAACACACGTCCTGCGCTGTGTCGTGCAGCCCAGGATGCGGTAGGCTGAGTGTGTGAGGGGAGTTGGGGGCAGGGAAGATGCCTCAGGGGGACTCCTGCACTGACCCCAGAGCATGCCCAGGTGTGTGGGGACAGGGCATTCAGGAGAGAGCTGAGGCTCCCAGGCAGCCCGGCAGATCATCGGGCAGTACAGCATTTGGAAGCAGGGGCCAAACTGCGAAGGGTCTTGAAGGCTGAGGTAATACTTGAAGAGTTTATTGTAAGGGCATTGGGGAGCCAGTAATAGGTTCATGCATTTGTTCATGTCTTAGCATTTATTTAAAGAAAGTTTTGAGTCCTGCAGCACTCACTGTGCTGCACAGATGCTATGAGAGTTGATGATAAGGAATCTTGCTTTAATTTGGAAGAAGGTTTAGGGAGACTTCTCAGAGGAAAGGAAGTCCCCCCTGCCCTTCAGTTATTTATTTAGTTGTTTACAATTGAAAAACCAATGCATGCACACATGAAAAATTGCAAATAGTACAGTGATGCCTCAGACTCTAGGGCTGCTCTCCAGAGACAATCACTATTAACAGTTTCTTGAGTTTGAAAGTGCCCATTCTTTTAATGTGAGCAAAGCAAATGACAATAGTATCTTCTCTCTATGAAGCAGTTCTGACAGTAAAGCCCAACCATGCAAGGCAGGCCAGGCAATCAGTACCTGAAAGGCACCTTTCATAAATTCTGTACTGAGGAAGTAGCTTAGGCTTGGGTCTCCTAGAACCTCAGTCTGTTGGTGAGACACCATAGATGCCTGTGAAACAGTAGATATTCCGTGTCTTTCTTTATTCTTAAGCATTTTTGTTTTTTTGGTAGTTGTTGGTTTTTGTTTTAACATTCAAGCACTGGAGAGAATAAGTGTCCCCTGATTTCAGGCACTTTTCCATAGGTAGCCACTGTTAAGTAATTTCAGACTTAACAGGATGTCTTGGTGAGCTTCCAGTGTTACCTCATCTATGTAATATTTTGTATTATGGATATATTAGCTTATTTAAACATTATCTTATTAGTGGACATTAAGGATTTCTGGCTTGGGTGATTTGATGGGTTGTAAAGCTATTTACTGCCATAAAGAACAAAGGAAAAAGGAGTAAGTTTGTGGGGGAAGTTGATGAGTGCATGTAACATCCAAATGGACTTAGAGGTCTGATACCTACAGAGCTGTTGGCTAGAGATAAAAATTTAGGTGTCATGGTTAATGGATGGGAATGAAAACCATGGAAGTTCACTTGGTCACTAAGGAAGAGGTGGATGCAGAGATAAAGAGAGGCCACCTCCTCATAAAGTACACGGTTTGATTCCATTGTGGCTTCTTTGCTTCCTGGGATTCAGGGAATTCCATGAAGTTCTTTAAATGGGTCCTTGCCTAGTTTTTCTCCTTGTTAGCTCTTGGTTTGCATCCTTGTGGCAAGTTCCCTTCTCCCTATCCCAGAAGCTTCCTCATGTGCATTTTGATCCTTTGCTTGTCTGCTATGTCCACCAGGAGTCTTAGGTTTAACTCACACTTCTAAGACCTCCATAGGCCACACTTGAACAGTCTGTGAAGAAGGGGAAGAATGAGAGCCACAGCTTGCCAGCCCAAAGTGACAGATCTTCTCTCAGGGGTGGTCCTTGCAGTTGTCTACACAGCTGTCCAGACACTGTCTTTCCAGGTGGCTGCTCCAGTGCAGGGACATGAGAGCCACATTATGGATGTAGACACAACCTTATCTTTGAAATCTCATGCCCCATAGGGAGCAAGTGTTTTTGAACATTCCATAGGCATAGCTTCTAGGATCCTTGGCAGAGGATAAGAAGTAAACATAGAATTCAATGGAAGTAACGATAATAATGTTTTTGAGTTCTTTATATAAACACTGCCAGATGCCTCTGTACATATATCATTTAATCCCCCCAAATCTTTGAGGTATATACTACATTTTATTCGTTTATGGGACACTCACCATTTACAAGAGTCCTTGCATCCCAAGGGCACCCGAAGCATGGTGTCCCCATCAGATCTTTATAGTTCACGCGTAGTTCCTCAAAGTCTAGGTGCAGTTTACCAGTTGGGCCATTCTTACAGTAAGCAGTTTCGCTTAGTGGCATAGTTGACATTCTTACCCTTATTAGGTTACCAGAGGGAACAGAGCCAGATGGTTTAACTAACAGTCTAATTTTCATGTATCAGGGAAAGGGTTTTGTTAGCCTTTTCACTCACCGTTTGCCACACCAAGAAAGAAATGGAGTGCATTCTCTTGATATTTGGGGTCTGCTTTCCCAGGGCCATTTCTAGGGTAAGAGACATTCCCGCAGTGACTTCAGTCTTGAAGAGCACCTCCTTCACCCCCAGCTACTTAGTGAGGTCTCCAGTCCATTTCCTAATCTTATAAGGACTGGGAAGCATGGGCCTTGGATCTGCTGTCTGCAGCTCCTAGCTGTGCGACTTCAGGTAAGTCTCTTCATCTCTCTGAGCCTCAGTAACTTCACTATGAAATGTGTATTATCTTTTGGCTTTTGTGTGAGTGCTGATTGGTCGAATGTGGGTAAGTCTTCATCCAGGAGCTGACAAAGCCAGCCCTCACTCTATTATAACTGTTATCCAACAGCAGTCAGAACAGTACTGCCCATGCCATGAATTAAGCACATAGTGTAATACGGAGTTTGAAAAAAATAAAAAATTAAAATCCATAGGAAGTTTGTTTCCTCATACATAACAGTAAAGGTTTTCTGCTCAGCACAGCAGTTGTTACCCTGAATCATCAAGAAAACATGAAATTATATTCTATATACATGTTAAGAAAGTAGGGAATTATATAACTTTTTATAGGATTTCTATGAAAACAACTTTTTTTAAACTTAAAAGATAAACTTTATTATGAACCCAATAAGATATAATTGTGGGACACACATTGGTGTACTAGAAAGGTATGTGATTAACCAGCCAAACCAGCAAAAACCCAGCCCGCGTCTATGTATGTTACTGTTGGACCTAGTGTGACAAGCAAGGAAATTCTAGTTCCTGGACCATGGGTGGAGACTGCGGTCCTTGGGTTCTAACATCAGAGCTTTTCCTGACTTCCTAAGCCCGATGAAGTTACCTGCAGAATAGTATGTTTCTTTGATCTTTTGAAGCGGAAAGAGGCCATGGTTTCACGCCAAAGCGCCGTAACCCTTCAGATTGTCAGGGATCACTGGCGGTGGGCCTGGGCCTGGGCCTGATGTGGACATGAGGAGCTTTTCCAGAAAATAAATGGAGAGCAGTTTAAGGAAACAGATGAAAAACTTCTGGGAGATCATTTTTGTATTTAATAGCTAAATGGTGATCTTAAAAATGAAATTTGGAAATCTGCTATGTGAAAAAAATGCAGTAATTGATTTGTAAGGAGTTTCAGGTTGAACCTTATCATGTGTGTAATGCTGAATTCTATCTGGAAAGGTGCTTTTTAGAACTATTATGAAGAAAACCTGGAAAGAACCAGTTTCTTATGACATAATGGAGATACCTAGATTTATATATATATATATATTTTTTTTCTGTTTTTTTTTTTGTTTTTTTTGTTTTTTTTTTTTGAGATGGAGTCTCGCTCTGTCGCCCAGGCTGAAGTGCAGTGGTGCAATCTCGGCTCACTGCAAGCTCCGCCTCCCAGGTTCACGCCATTCTCCTGCCTCAGCCTCTCCGAGTAGCTGGGACTACAGGCGCCCGCCACCACGCCTGGCTAATTTTTTTGTATTTTTAGTAGAGACGGGGTTTCACCGTGGTCTCGATCTCCTGACCTCGTGATCTGCCCGCCTCGGCCTCCCAAAGTGCTGGGATTACAAGCGTGAGCCACCGCGCCCGGCGATTTATATATTTTTTAAAAAATATATTTTAAATATATTTTGAGTAGATACGGGGTCTTGCCCAGGCTGATCTCAAGCTCCTAGACTCAAGCAATGTCTCCTGCCTCAACCTCCCAAAGTGCTGGGATTACAAGTGTGAGCCACTGCACCCGGCCTAGATCTAAACATGTAAAAATTCTTTGTTTTTCATACTTGTTTTATTTCTTGTGATCTCATCACACATGTTCTTTATGTGATGAGAGAGGGCACAGTCCTGAACTGTGGTGGGGTTTATTATGTCAGCACACCGGAGGAGACATTTGAATGTCAGTTTTCTTGGAATTTTTGGAATTATTTCAAAGTAAACTTGATATAGAATTAAATAGGAGAAATGGTTAAATTAGAGTTTAGATGGCGTTAGCTAAAGCAAAGTAAATGCAATTTTATTTAAAATAGAAGAAATAATTTTAGATACATCAGGTGTAATTCAGAGACTAGTTGATGAGGAAATTTTACTTATTTCACTTTGATGAAGGAGAGAAACATCTGGTGAAATACCAGTGGTGGTCTTTTCAATTTCAGGCCTTAGAGGAATGACCGCTAGAGGGAATAAGGATTGTGGCAACCCTATTCTGACTCCTCATCGTCTACTAGGAAAGCTGTGTCCTACAGGAGGCAGGTGATTAGTCAGTCTCAGAGATTAGTTGTAGAACAAGGAATAGAAGTCAGGCCTCTTGATTTATGGCTGGTCTTTTTGCTCCTCCATTGGTGGTTCTCAATCCTAATGTGTATCAGAGTCACCCAGAGGGTTTGGGCATCAACCAGAAAGTGGTTCAGCAGGCCAGGGCTGGGGCTGAAGAATCTGCATTTCTGACAAGTTCCGGGGTGACTTTGCAGCTGCCAGTCCTCAGACCACAATTCTCCAGCCTCAGCATCACCTGATGTGGCTTTGATCTCTCAGGCCGCTTGTAAGAGGAGATTAAGTAAACCTTCCCAGGTTTATACCAGACTAACCTTTTCCCTAGTACTCAGATAATCTAGTTCTTTAATTTTATGTTAGAAAAAAGAAATGCACATAGTGATTAGATGAGGAAAAAAAAAGAAATGGAGTATTTCTCACAGAGTCACTGTGGCATTTTCAGTAGTAAATTTGGAGCTAATTCTGTTTGTCAGGACCACTGGCCATTGACGGGGCTGAGTTTGCGCTGTGAGGCCCAGTCTTAGCAACATTTTCTGTGAAGGGGTGTCCAGATTGATTGCTAGAGTGTATAGGAGTGAAAAATTAGTTCTGGTTTTGTCACTCTGTACTTTTCTCTGTTATTTTGTATACTTAAATATCCCTTCTTATATATAAAAATCTCATCAGGCCCTAGCACACTTACATGCCCATAGTAGATGACAAATAAATGAGTTGAAATGGATTAAAAGAATAAAGGGGAAATAACGTAGGTCATTTATCTGGAGAGACTTCAGTGCCCTAGAGTGTTACCCTGTTCTCTAGAGGATCCCAATCACAGGCTCTTCTTGAACAATTGTAATTTATTTATTCCAGCTTAATCCTTATTTGTAGTTATTGAACATTTTTAGCACAAAAGTTAGAGATAGCATATTTTTATGTTAGAGTCAATGAATAATCCCTCCCTTTTGTCTTTTTATCTTTCATCTGAAATGACTTTTTGAAACTTTCTACTTTGAAATAATTTTAGAAAAAAAAATTGCAAAAATAGTCTAGGAAGTTCCTATGTATATACCTTTTGGCCAGCATCCCCTGTTGTTCTCATGTATCGATAATACAATCATTGAAACCAGGCAATTGGTAACAATTAATCTAAAACATTTATTTAAATTTAACCAATGGTTCCATTGATATCCTTTTTTTCTGATCCAGGATCCAACCCAGTATCCCACATTGTATTTTGTTATGTCTCCTTGGTCTCTCCAGTCTGTGATAGTGATAGTTCTTTTAGATTTCTTTTTTTTTTTTTTTTTTTGGAAACAGTCTTGCTCTGTGTCACTCAGGCTGGAGTGCAGTGGCTCATCTCGGCTCACTGCAATTTCCGCCTCCTGGTTCAAGCGATTCTTCTGCCTCAGCCTCCTGAGTTGCTGGGATTACAGGAGTGCACCACCACATCCGGCTAATTTTTGTGTTTTTGGTAGATACGTGGTTTCTCCATGTTGGCCAGGCGGGTCTCGAACTCCTAACCTCAAGTGATCCGGCCGCCTTGGCCTCTCAAAGTGCTGGGATTACAGGTGTAAGCCACCGCGCCCGGCCAGTTCTTTTAGATTGCTTTGTCTTTCATGACTTTGATACTTTTGAAGAATACTGGCCAGTTATTTTATAGAATGTCCCTCAGTTTGGATTTGTCTGATGCTCTTTCTTGTTAAATTGAGGTTTGGGCATTTTTGGTGGGAATAGCACAGGGGTGAAGTTATGTCCTTCTCAGTGCATCATATGAGGAGGTATGTGATATAGATATATCTTCTCCTGGTGAATGTGAACTTTGATCTCTTGGTTGAGGTGATGATGTGTCATTTTTTGTACTGTGAGGTTAAACATTTTTTTCTTTGTAATTAATGACTCTTTTTTTTTGATTTTGGTCCAAAAAGCTTGAAACAAATGAGCGTAATATCAGAATGATTTGAGTTTGACTTTAACTGTGAGGTATTTCGTATCTTGAGAAGGTTTGTTATTGTTTGTTAGAACCAAACATAGCAGGGGAGAGGTAAAGGTTTAGGCTGTTGGAAGTACATGCATTTGCTGATCTCCGTCAATCAATCGATATTGAGTTGGCAACCGAGGAAGCTGTCCAGTTCTTTTGCTGTGGTTCTGCGCTCTGTCTCACATTTGTCTTCCAGTGAATGACTTTCCCTATCTGTGCAGGGGGGATACATTCTTGAGAAATGCCTCACTAGGTGATTTCATTGTTGTGTGAACATCACAAAGTATACAAACCTAGACGGTGCAGCCTACTACACACCTGGGCTATATGGTGTGGCCTACCACTCCTAGGCAACAAACCCATACAGCATGTTACTGTACTGAATGCTGTAGGCAATTGTAACTCAATGGTAAGTATTTTGTGTATCTAAATCTATCCAAACATAGAAAAGGTGCAGTAAAAATATGGTATAAAGATAAAAAAATGGTATACTTGTGTAGAGCACTTACCATGATGGAACTTGTGGGACTGGAAGTTGCTCTGGGTGAGTCAGTGAGTGAGTGGTGAGTGAATGCGAAGGCCTAGGAGATGACACTTTTATATAACTGGCAGTGTAGTAGGTTTGCTTACACCAGCATCACCACAAACGTGAGAAATGTGTTGTACTAAGACATTACAACAGCTAAATGATGTCACTAGGCAATAGGAATGTTTCAGCTCCATTGTAATGATACGGAACCATCATCATGTATGTGGTCCATTGTTGACCAAAACATCATTAGGTAGTGCATGACTGTGTTTCAGTTCATCAGGGGGTAGTCACCCTAAGTATCCTGTAGCTGATCCATTTGGTGGTTCCTAGAGCTGGGTAGGTATGTTTTATTTGTAGATCATGTGGATGACATTGCTGTATATATTATGTATGCTATATATAATATAAATTGTCTCTATTCTCAAAACACATATGCCTTTATTGTCCTAACCAGAGCACATTGGAAGAAACATATTGGATGTATCCTTCACAGGCTTGTAAGCTTCTTGGAGGCAGGGAACAAGTCTCTTTTTGTTTTCCAGTGACTTGCTTGGGACCTGCAACACATAAGGCACTCATAAATATTTGATGAATAAATGAATACTATATGTGCGTTTTGTTAGCTGCTTTTGCAAGTTACCAGAATTTTGTGAAATCTTTTCACATGAATGTGGAGCTGTGTAATATAACAGTATTCAAGTAGATGGATTGCCACATTAGCTTTACTTTTAACCATCCCCCATTGTTGGATAGTAGGTTGTTTCCAGTTTTTCTCTACAGTTCATGGCGAACATCCTGAAACCCACATTTCCCCTCTCCCTCTCACTCTCTCTTTCTTGTGCATGCATGCGCGCAAGCAGCTTACCCTCCAGATAGGTAATTACCCATTTAGGTAATTACCATTTGAGGATGTTCGTTTTCCTGTACTTTCCCAATGCTTAACTCTTTAGTTTTTTAGAATAAGACTTAAATATTTGGGGACTTTTTTTTTGTTTTATTTTGTTGGGATGTCTCGTTCTTGTCCCCCAGGCTTGAGTGCAATGGCTCGATCTCAGCTCACTGCAACCTCCGCCTCCCCAGCCCAAACAATTCTCCTGCCTCTGCCTCCCAGGCAGCTGGGATTAAGGCACCCGCCACCACACCCAGCTAATTTCTGCTTTTTTTTTTTAGTAGAGATGGGGGTTTCACCATGTTGGCCAGGCCAGTCTCGAACCCCTGACCTCAGGTGATCCGCCCTCCTTGGCCTCCCAAAGTGCTGGTATTACAGGTGTGAGCCACCACGCCCGGTCTATTTTGGGACATTTTTCAGGTTTCTTCCTGGGGTGTAGTGAGTGGGGATCATAGTCTGACTACAGTTTGCAAATAACCTTCCAAATGTTCATGTGAAATTTTCCAATTTTTTGTCTCAGAGAGCAGAATAAACCTCAATGAAGTAATGGTTAACACCTAATGAATATTCCATCACTTTTTATATCCTCTCTAAAGTTACATGTGGTCCTTACCAAACAGGAAACTTCTTGAGGGTGGGGTATGTTTTTAATTCACATTACTCTCAAAAATCAACTGTAGGTCAATTAAAGGCTTAAATATAGAAGGCAAAACTATGAAACTTTCAGAAGGCAATCCAGGGCAGTAGTTGTATGACTCTGGTGTAGGAAAGGGGTATCACAGAGGGTGCAGACCATAAAGGAAAAGATCAATATGTTTGACAACATTAATATTGATATAGCTTTTGTTTATTAAGAAAAACCATCAAGAAAGTGAACAGACAGGTCATAGGGAGAATAGACATATTCAGCACATATTAGTAATAAAAGATTAGTATCCAGCAGGGTGACTACAAATCAGTAAGAACAACCGAAAAGGGGACAAATGACCTAAGTAGGCATTTCACAGCAGAGGAAACTTGAATGCAAAAATGCTCAACTTCATTAGTAATTAGGGAAGTGCAAATTCGGACCAAAATGGTGTATAGTTTCTTACACATTAGGTTGGCAACAATGTAAAAAGTCTGACAATATTGATGGGAGGACAGGAAACAACTGGAATGCTTATATACAGCTGGTGGAAGTGATAGGCTGCTTTTGAGAGTATCTAGTAAAGTTGAGATACATGTATCCTTTGACCTGGTAATTTATCTTGGAGCAGTGGTTTCTGAATTGTTTCACAGCATCATTTGGGAACTTGTTTGAAATGCAGATTTGGGGGCTCTGCTGTGGACCTACTGAATCAGCAACTTCAAGGATGGGCCAGGTTTCTGACTCTCAAGCCCTGTAGGGAATGTGATGCTAAAATGTGAAAACTATTACCCTAGAGAAACTCATGCACATGAGTGCCTGGAGACATGTGCAAGGATGCTCACAGTCACACTCTTTGTAAGAGGAAAGACTGGGAGCAATGTCCATCAGAGGAGAACAGATGCCTGCATTGTATCATATTCCCATAGTGAAGTCCTGTACAGTAGTGAGATTGAGTGAATGTTAGCTGCATTCATCACCAAGGATAATACGCAGCTGGAACATAATCTCAAGGGGAAAAAAAGCTACTTGTAGAAGAATGCACAGTTTTTTCCCTTTTTTTTAAAGTTTAGAAACATGCAAAAACAAAATTGTAGATTGTTAGAAATATGGATATGATAAAGTAATAAAAGTAGGTAAATGATACGTGCGAGACTCAAGTAGGTGGATAACTGTATAAGAAGGAAGGTGATAGGAACACAGAGGGACAAATGATCAGAGATAATTTGTTTTTCTTAAACTATTATCTGCACTCAGGATTTTGTTATATTTTGCATAACACCTTTACACATATTAAAAGTTTTTTATATATACCAAATATCTCAAAAACAAACATTTATGATTTTTTATTTGGCATACTCTATCTACGTAGGGACTTTTCTGTTTGTATGAAAAAGATTTGATGGAGATGAAGACATAGGTTCTTGGAGGAATGTGATAGAACTTAACTCTTCAGTTGACCTCCTGTAAAGACTTTCAGGTGTAGAGATACGAAAAAGAAGACTGGATTCGATGATAATTGTTAATACTTACTGAGCACCTACTGTGTGCCAGGCACTGATATGAACACGTGACATACCGAGTTTATATGCCGTTAAATAAATGAAGATTGCATCTTGCCGTGACTCTGTGGGGTAGGCGTTATTAATAAGTGTTATCCTTGCTTTGCGGAAGAGGCACCTTGCCCATGGGCACAGAGAGATCAGGCACAGAAGGGAGTCTGACTCTGAATCACTGCCATGCAGGGTCAGAGGAAGAAGACAAGCATAGGGAAAAATAGTGTGTCTGAGAGAGCCAGAGGGAAGAAAACAAAAACCAAGGCAGAAATGGGAGTGTGGAAGAAGACTGGTAAAGGTTTATTTACTTCCTTTTTTAAAAATCTTAGTAAGTTTTTTTTAAACTAGCATACATAACTGTGTCATTCTAGGAGGTTACTAGTCCTTAAAGTATAAGAAGTAATTAATCACATTTTGATTTTAGTTCTTGAATATTGAGTCTAAGTGACTTCTAAGGAGTACATCTTTCAGTTCATTGGAAAGTAGTAGTATCCTCCCACAAGATTCTGGAAATCATACTTCTTTGCTTAGGCAATTTCTTGCTAAAAAGTGGGGGCACATTTGGGGAATCAACATTTGCCTATTTTTTCTAACGTTTATAACTTTGTTTTCTTTTGTCATATTTATCTTATGGTACTTTTTCTTAAATCAGTGTTGCTTCTACGGTAAACCTTATCTTAAACCATCATATTATAGTCACTCCTTGAAATTAACATGTATAGGAAAAAATTAAAAGATGACTCTAGAAGTCAAGTTACCTGTCCTGTGGAGCCAAACAGCACTACTATTTTTCTTTGATATTGAGTGCTGAAATTGTCAAAACCATGAGAACTGTCAAGCATTTGTAGTTATATAATGTCATACTTTCTAGTAGAATTGGCACCTCACTAAGAAGTTGACAGCCCATGAGACTCCTTCTGTGGCAAGGATGCCTGCATTTCAGACACGTGTAGTACTTGGAGATCCCTTATGGGGAAATATAGAACATAGGTTTCTCAAACAGATTTGAGGCACTTTAGCTCTTGTAGTTTCAGTTACATTTTGCTAAATTTAGCAAATCCAAATTTTAATTCTGAGTGCTTTTTGGTGTGCTTGATGTTCATACTTCTGTTTAATTTTCCCTTTTATGCTGTGCTTTTTTCCCCCATTAAACAAATCCACATAGTTGTTTTAAAGAAAAATAAATAAGGTAATAAGAAGCCTAATAGGGAAAAGAATTGTTTAACATAGTTTGAGTAATGCCAGTCTAATCATCAAATGATTACATGCTTTACAGTTATTGAATATAATGGCAACTTCGTGTTTTAAACCTAGAACAAACAACAGACTTTTTCTTTGGAAGTGTGTAATTCACTTGTGATTTCTGCTGATCATGAATTATGGATCAGAATTTGATATATGATTATTGGATCAATTATTATAAAATTAGGAATAGCAGTTATAGGAGTGTATGTTAATTTAAAATATAATTTTAAAACCATTATAATTCAATGGTTACTACTAAGGTAGTAATGTACTTTTAAAAATAGCTTAGAAAGAAAAGTAAGTAGAAATTACAGTTTCCAAAAAGGGGATCAAATAATTTTTATTAAGAATCTTCAGGGTACAAAATCTGATTTTCAATATGGGTGGTGGTTTACTGTATTTCACTGTAACACCCTAGGATTTCAAGGTGGTAGGTCAGAGCTATGTTTTCTAAAAGTGGCATTCAGAATAATTTTATGTGGCAAATTATGATGGAGGTCAATGTGTTTGGAGTCCCTGTGTGATAGCCATATTATGTACAGTACATGTATGCTTTTCCCTGATTCACTTATCACTTCCCACGCTCTCCTTTTCTTCACCTCAGCACTGTGTCTGGTAAATATGCATTCAGTGGATATTCGTTTTTTTTGAAGAGTTAGGAGAGATTTCCGTCCAGTGGTTCCCAAATCTGGCTCATCAGAATCATCCAGGGAACTCTTTAAAAGTACAGATTTTTTGTCCCTATCCCAAACTTTCTTAATCAGAATCTTTCATGAGTAAGACCTAAAGATTTCATATTTTTGATGATGAGCTAGATTTATACATGGTTGGTATTGTCTGTAATTCTCTTGTTTTACAAATGTGGAAGTAATAGCACTAGGGATGCTTTTCCAGTTGCATTTCTGAGAAAAAGGTTTTCATAAGTCTTGTAAAGGCTAAAAGCCTTCATGAATGGCAGAGTGACAAGCAACATGATCATTTTTGGAATGATGTTGGCAGAGATGGCTAGCTATCCACCCACTTCATTTGTTCCCTTTGCACAATTCCAGGTTATGTTTTGCAGACTCCCTTGCAGCTAAGCATATATGAGTGGAAGTGATAGATGCCACGTAAGCATCAAGGCATTTAAGAAGCCATGAGCCAGCTGCCTCTTCCATGCTTACTTTCTTCTGTCAGCTGGATGCAGGGAATGAGAAAGCTCAAAGACAGCTTCAAGGTGGAAGGAGCCAGGATCTCTAAATCACAGCCTGGAGCAGAATGTTTGCTGACCAGGAATACCTGCCTTTTCAAGAATGAGATAAAAACTTTTACCACATGCCAGGCGCGGTGGCTCACGCCTGTAATCCCAGCACTTTGGGAGGCTGAGGTGGGCAGATCATGAGGTCAAGAGATCGAGACCACCCTGGCCAACATGGTGAAACCCCATGTCTACTAAAAATACAAAAATTAGCTGCGTGTGATGGCGCACGCCTGTAGTCCCAGCTACTCGGGAGGCTGAGACAGGAGAATTGCTTGAACCTGGGAGGCAGAGGTTGCAGTGAGCCGAGATCGCACCACTGCACTCCAGCCTGGTGACAAAGTGAGACTCCGTCTTAAAAAAACTTTTATCATGTTTGAGCTATTTTAAAGTTAACATATTATATTAGTTGTAAGTGAGGGCATTAAATTCTTGTTGGGTTGGTTCTAGCCATTGTATCCAAATCTAAAAGGAATGGCAGATTATGGATTTGAAGAAAATTTACATTCTGCAGTTTTCCTTCTCCACATATAACATTTCTGTTATCTGTTCTTCATAATGTAGAAGAGTAATATTACAGTTAGGACATTTTATTAGACTGCAATATTTGCTTAGTTCCATAGTCTGAAGGGGGCCACTGTTCATGTGTGAAAATAATTGAAAACTTGTGATGCCATCTGTGAAATGTTGCCAGCAATGGGGAAAGGACTGTTTTTTGTTTTCCTTTTAGATGGAGTTTCATTCTTTTTGCCCAGGCTGGAGTGCAATGGCATGATCTCGGCTCATTGCAGCCTCCGCCTCCCGGGTTCCAGTGATTTTCCTGCCTCAGCCTCCCTAGTAGCTGGGATTACAGGCATGAACCACCGAGCCCAGCCCCTGTTATAATTTTAATTGTTTACATTTTAATGGGACAGGAGGAACAGTTATCTTTTGTCAATGGGTGATTGTTACTGGTGAATTCAGCATACATTAACCAGTTTTGCCGGTAATGAGAAAAAAACCCCTGCAGTCCTTTCATATGTGACATTCTGTTTGTATTAGTGTCACCCAGGACTCTGTTTTAAGACTGTCGTGGGCACCACAGTGGACAGGAATTGACAGAAAGATTCAAGTGGCAAAGGAGTTTAAAACTTGTTAGTACAGAGACATAGCTGTACTAGGAAGGGTATAATTTTCAGTAAACCTTCAGTTGAAGATAAAGCTTTTTGGATTCCTGGAAGTCTTCATGGTGACTAAAGAACTGTTAAGTGGAGTAAAGGTTTTGTCAGGTCTAAGAAAACCTTTGTCGTTTTTATGGAGGTTTATATTCTTTTGACCCTTCTGACAGTTTCTAGAGATGTTGTAGAGGTCTTTGAAAGTCATATGTACAAAACCAGCCCACTCCCTCCACCCCTCTACCCTCATTCTGATTGTTGTTTTTTCATTTTTTATTTGGAAGTGATTTGAAATTTATTAAAAAATGCACAAACAAAACTAGAAAATGTTTCTAGGACACCTGTATAACCTTCATCCCGAGTCATCTGTTGTTATGTTTACCCATTTGCATCCATATCCACACACCACACACATCCATATCCACACACCACACACATCCATATCCACACACCACACA